>NC_068296.1:40089420-40300972 GCF_025860055.1 Xyrauchen texanus
ACATCTGTGAAGCTGAAAGATTACCAGTTTATTGTAAAGCTGAAAAGCTATTGATTAATGTGAAGTTGTTAGCGCTGATGTGCTCTGAAGTAAAAGTCCTACCTTTGAGTTCAAGTTCCAAGTTTCCTGTGTCCTCATTCCTGTGTGAAGTTCGTTACAGATGGTTAAGGGGATGAATGTATTACAACAGACAATGCATAGCATTCTGTTGCATATGCGGCTGCGTAGCTGCAGACCGGTCAGAGTGCCCATGAAGACCCCTGTCTACTGTCGAAAGCACATACGGGAACTGGATCTTGAAGTAGTGGAAGAAGGTCGCCTGGTCTGATAAGTCCCATTTGAAAAGTCTTACATATACAAAATTATTTAAATATAACACAGTCGACATTCAATTTTATCCGCAGACATGGTAATGCATTATATTCTTAAGGTATAACTACAGTATGAATATGTTAAGTATTAGAATGTATTTGCAATGTAATGCATTTATAATTCCTTTACAATGCATTATAAATATGGGCTTCATAAAAAGTGTTACTGAAATTTGTTTTACTCGTGTGGCTTATTGTGTTAAAATTTAAGACATGCTCTTCATCTTATCACAATTTGCGCACAATAGGTTCACACTTTATGTATAATCGATTTAAAATTCTTTAAATCGAAAGTGTGATTCTGAAACAATGGTATAACAATAAAACAATTAAGCCAAAAAGAATAATGAAGGCATGGTAAAATGACAGTTTAATGTGACATTGATATAACAAAAAGAAGAAAAAAAACGTTTTAATGAAAATCACACCCATGGTGCCCATTGTAGAAATATAGTTTTATTCATTACACATTCTAATTAACAATGAACAGAAATATTTTATCTATAGAACTACACTGCCTTTAGCTTTGATTATGGCATGCATTCACCATGGCATTGTTTCAACATCCTTATGCAACATTTATTTCTGTCCAGAGTTTTTTGGCCAAGATCTTGTATCGATGACGGGGGAGTTGAGCCACTCCGTAAAGTCTTCTCCAGCACATACTTTTAATCGGGTTAAGGTCAGGACTCTGTGGTGGCCAATTCATGTGTGAAAATGATTCCTCATGCTCCCTGAACCACTAATTTTTCACAATTTGAGCTCAATGAATCTTGGTTATCCTTGAATATGCCCGTGCCATTAGGGAAGAAAATATCCATTGATCGGATAACCTGGTGATTCATTCATTCATTGTATTGCCGCCGCATAACATTGCGGAGCCTAAATCTGACCAATTGAAGCAACCCCAGATCATAACACTGCCTCCTGACAGAGGCTTGTACAGTGGGCACTATGCATGATGGGTGCATCGCTTCTTGCACTTCCCTTCTTACCCTGACATGCCCTTCGCTTTGGAATAGGGTATATCTGGACTCATCAGACCACATGAGCTTTTTCCTTTGCTCCACATTCCAATCTTTATGCTCCCTAGCAAATTGAAGTGGTTTTAAACAGCTGTTTAGTCCCAATCCTGTAAGTTCTCGTCACATTGTGCGTGTGGAAATGCTCTTACTTTCACTATTAATCATAGTTGTGAGAAAACACGAAAACATTACTGTCGATTTTTATGTTGTGACTTTCAAAGTGTGAAGCATTTTAGTGATCTCCGATCACGATCATTCAAGATTTCTTGCCGACCACATTTCTTCTGTGAAGCTGACGGTTCACCACTATCTGTCCAGGTTTTAATAACGCTTTGGACAGCTCTTAACCCAATTCCAGTGATTTCAGCAATCTCTGCAGAAGATTTTTTTTTTATTATCATCCTTACTTGAGATCTCTTTATGCAGGCCAATAATTTGCCCCTTCTGAAACACAGTAACATATTTTCTGCAACCATAATATACGTCTTCTGAAATGGTTGTTTAAGAAATGAAAAGCTACACACTGCTTCAGTTAGGTTTAAAATAATTGTTGCCAGCTGAAACATTTTTAACACTGCAATAATGATCCAATCATACTCTCTTAAGTATCTGCTTATTTAAATCCAAACGGCCAGGCAGTGTATATACTGGATATTTCCTTCAGTGTACAAGATTTGTAGTTGCTATTATACATCAGTATTTAAACCAGCAACCCATTCCATACCATAGAGCCCTCAACTGTGTCAAAATGTCACAGGATCAATTCAAGGTCATACTAAGGGCATACTGCATCCACCCAGGAATTCCTCTTTATGCAATATATATATAAATATATATATATATATCCCAAGATGCTCCTGAAAATAGAGTTGACTGTGATGAGACTCTTACAAACAATCCATCTTGGCAACAAAGCTACTCTGTACTGAGCTGTAACTAAATGGAAAGAAGTGTGCTTCAACTCTTCAACCTCAAATAACCCCCACAATTTCCCCATCCAACATCCTTCCTTCAGTTGGTAACCCTAAAACAAAGCCTGGGATTTTGCATTTCCAGAAATTGGATGAGATTTGGTAGCACATGACACTTTCACCAAGAAGGTGGTGAGAGGTTTTCATCTTAGATATAGACTGGGAAAGAGAGAAACCACTTTATAAAAATGTGTCAGGGTTTTGTGTTGAAGGGTTTGGGACTCTGCATGTTCTTTGTGTGCCATCAGCCAATGAGCATTATCATTTCCCTGCAACTTTAATCGCATGATAGAATTATGTGCTCATGAGCAATGATGCCAGCATATTGGTCACATACTTCTGGGGATGTATGCAACTGCCATTGAGATGAATGGGAAAGCCAACAGATAGCTCTTTGCAAGTATTATAGATGCCATTGCTTTGAACGCTGGGAAAGAGGAAGAGAAGAGAGAACAAGGAGCACAAATTCTGACTGAATATTTGGCTGTTGAACACATACAATTATTGTCAAAGTGGTCACTTTACTTGGTCACAGTCAATGGCCTCTAAAACCCTAAAGCATGCTAAAGGATGTTCAAGGACCAGGGCAGAGTAGAAGGTCAGACAGTGGGAGTCCTGCCAGGCGACAGAGCCATGGAACTGGCCTCATTGTCAACTGCTGGCCAAGCCCCACAATCCACTGGGAAATGTTGACCTACCGAATTCCAGTGACTAGGCTGTGTGAGAGTGACATCAGTGTTGCCCACTAACTATTATTAGGAGATTCAGTTGGTGTGTGGTCATGGACCTAAAGGCCTGTGGATGAATCTACAGCTTGAAATAAAAGCCACAACATCCCATCCAAGTGGCTTTGAGAACCCTGGCCAGTGGTGGCCAGCCACTTGCCTGTTTCATTCATCTCATCCTCAATTTGATGTTCATTTCACCACTTGCTTTATATTGAAAGGAAAATTGCCCATGCATGACCACATAACACTCAGAATAAGCAGTGCCAAAACTAAACTTTGCTCTTAATCCTAGAAAATTATACTATAATTTTGGACAGACATAATTGCAATTGAGAGGGAATCGACTTCCATTCTTCCCAAAGCACTTTAGAACATGGCCTGAAGATGATGCTTATTTGCAAATTGTGCAGACACTCACTGTTTGAAAAAGACCTCTCTTAGTCATATCACGAGGAATCAGAGAATCATTGGTCTATTGAGATTTATTTTGAAAACGATTACTTTCATAACTCAACACTACAAAACATTGAGAACTCAAAATGATAAAAACATACTGCAACATTTCTAACTCAAAACTATAAAAAACATACAACAACATTCAGAAATCAAAACTATGATAACAAACTGCAACATACTGAACTCAACACTATGAAAACAAACTGCAATGTACTGAACTCAACACTATGAAAACACACAGCTGCATTCAGAACACAGAACTACAGAACATACTGCATAATTTGTGTGGAACATTTACATTGTTTTACATTTAGTCATTTAGCAGATCCTTTAATCCAAAGCTATTTACAAATGAGGAACATAGCAAGCAATTTGTCATACAAGTTCAACAGCATCTAAAATGTTGTACTGCCAAGCTCTCAAGGTGGCTGGAGTAGTATAGATGCTAGCGCAGAAGAAAGAGACAGAATAATTTTTATTATTATTATTATTTTGTGTATAATAAGTTTAAGTTAATTCGATAATAATTGCAATTAGTGTGGATTGGTTAAGTGCTCTCAAAACAGATGTGTTTTCAGCTGGTTCTTGAATGTTGAGATGGTTTCAGCAGATCGTGTGGATGTTGGAAGCTCATTCCACCACAGTGGAACAGATAAAGTGAAATAGACTTTGAGCCTATTTGTGATGGGTCCACCAGGAGCTGCTTGTTATAGATCGCAGAAAGCGAGTTGGAGCATAGACTTGGGGAAGTGAATCGTAGTAAGAGGGTGCAGTTCCATTGGCTGTCCTGAAAGCCTTACATTTTATGTGGGTAGCTACAGGTAGCCAGAAGTGAAATCAAGAGTGGGGTGACATGAGCCCTTTTTGGCTGATTGAAGACCAGACTCACTGCTGCATTCTGGTCCATCTGCAGTGGTTTAATTGTGTTAGCTGAGAGGCCAGCCAACAAACCATTACAGTAAACTATGAAACTGCAGTGGAAGTTTGTAAAACCTGTGTGTCGCACCTGCAACTCTGCATATCCTTCCAAAAGAGGTGTTAAAAAGGAGAGGCTGAATAGTGCTTTTAACAGGGTCTATTGTTTCAGTCCAATCTTAATAGCTTGAGTTTCATAAGACCTATCTGCTGTCAAAATCAAACAGTGGCTTCAAATGGCACACAAACACCAACACACCATCTATTCACCAGGCCAGAACACATTAGTGGGATAAATCCAAAACACTGCTACAAAAACCTCAATCAACCAGGGAAAATTTTGCAGTTCAATCTCTATATGTTTTGCCCTTTTAGCACATAATACTGCATACAATATGTAAGTGTGCCGATAAACACTGTAGTGCAGTTATTTGAGAGTAGCATACATTACAGTACTGAAAGTGATGCTGGGTGAAAAGCACTGTCAAAAAGAAAATTCAGTTACTCTACAGTAACAAATGGTTTCAAAGTACAGAGAAATCATCAAATATATTGAAATATTGTATACTGTTAAAGAACTATTAGAGTTCTGTAGTACTGTAAGACAAAATCTTACAATAATGCTCTGCAATGTCAAATGATTGGTTCTTCCAGAAATACAGGACTTGTTACAACAGAACATTCATTCAGAAGTAAAGTTGGTCTAGACAAAGTAGACATATGTTTTCACAAATTATCAGTACAAGTGTGTAGAATTAGTGGTGTACATTTCATAGCCTGTAAAGTACATGGTACTGTACATTGCCTCTAACCTGCAGTAATGTAGCATAGAAGCCCTGTATAGGTTAGGGTTCCAAATTTCAGTCACTGTAGTTACTGTAGCTACCTTCTTTCTTGTCTGAAGGTTTAAATGATAGATATAACTATAAAACCATTTGGATTCAGGTGGACAACTTCTCCCAATTTTAATTGTTTACACATGGACAAATGTGTGCTAACTGTGTTCAGGCTTTGGTGCCTTGAGTTAATTATTTTGACTGCTTGTGCTTTCTGAATAAGAAAATGGTTAAACTTGTGCAAAATCAGGACATTTGTGGAAAATGTAAAGCAAATTGGATAATTTGCATTAGTTTGAGTATGCACTGATGTGCCAAAGCATTATGACCACCCACCTAATATGCTGTTGCTCTTCCACGTGCCAACAAAACAGTGCTGACCCACCAAGGCATAGACTCTATAAGACTTCTGAAGGTGCCCTGTGGTATCTGGCACCAAGACATTAGCAGCAGATCCTGATAGTTGCAAGTTGGAGCTGCCGTCGATCGGACTTGTTTGTCCAGCACATCCCACAGATTCTAAATCGAATTGAGATCTGGTTAATTTGGAGGCCAGGGCAACACCTTGAACTCTTCATTATGTTCCTCAAACCATTCCTGAATAATGTGTGCAGTGTGGCATGGCGCATTATCATGCTAAAAGAGGCCACTGCCATCAGGGAATACCATTGCCATGAAGGGGTGTACCTGGACTGCAACAATGTTTAGTGACTGCAACCGTTGTGATACATTCCTACTGCAACATCATTAACATTTTCTGTGAATTTCTCTGTGAAATTTTCTGCCACAGTACACCTTCTGTTGGTTCGGACCAGATGGGATAGCCTTTGTTGCCCTTGCACATCACTGAGCCTTGGGCACCCAACACCATGTCGCCGGATTGAGGTTTGTCCCTCCTCGGACCCCAGTCAGTAGGTACTCACACATGCTGGCCAGAACCACCCCTCAAGTTTTGCCGTTTCAGAGATGCTCTGACCCAGTCATCTGGCCATTACAATTTGGCCCTTGTTAAAGTTGCTCAGGTCTTTACTCCTGCTCATTTCTCCTGAATTGAACACGTTGACTACGAGAACTGATTATTCTCTTACCATCTAATCTACCCAGACATTGACATGTGGCCTTGTTAGGAGATGATCAACATTATTCATTTCAACTGTGAGTGGTCATAATGTTCTGGCTTATCGGTGTGAATATGTTTGCGTTGATGACCAAATCTGATTTATAGTTCAAGACATTTAAAAAAAAATTATCAATAAAATGTTACTCCTTTTTTATTCATAAATACCACAAAACATTGCAAGCTGAGCACATAAAAAGATGTGTGCACACTGCCCAGTGATCTTGTGTGACCATGATTCTCCTCTGATTTTCTCTCCCCTTTATATTCTATTTTTATCTTTGTATTTTACTTGTCAACGAAAGATATATGTTGGGTTTCGCAATAAAACAAGAGAAGTTAAAAGCCTTGGCATGGAAATTTTTTTTTCTCTATATCCACCATTAAATTTCCCTTACATTTCTGGCAAAACAGTCCCTTTAAAGTCTCTGTCAGACATATGCAGTATGTAAATCAGAAGCTCGCTTACAGTAAACCAACGGGTAAATGTTTCACCCAGCTGCACAAACATAGCCAGGCAGAGTGTTACAAACATCACACAAGCCCTATTTTCTTATGTGAAGCTGGCCATATCTTTGGTCATATCATGTCATATACATTCATACATGCATACCATCATAAATGCATACCATCAGTGCAATTCCTTTTCCCCCACCTTCTCCAGTTAATTTGACTCCTAGCAATTTTATTTTTATTTTATATTTATATATATATATATATATATATATATATATATATATATATATATATATGTGTGTGTGTGTATATATCCTCTGATGAAAATCAGTATTTCCTCTGGAGGATGTTGAAAAGAGATATGATTTGAATATAAACACAAACATTTTTATTTTGTCTCATCAAAATATTTCAGAATAGAAGTTTATTGTGAACATGTAGCACTCAAAAGAATGAATAGTAAAATACCACATATATGCAACATGTCTGAGCATGCACACTACCCGCCACGTTAGTGATCAGACAACTTTTTTTTTATCATGGTCATCTGGTCACCCTTGTTGAGAGTGAAAAAAATGATCATCTGTGGTCTTTCTTTGAGCCCACACAATTGCTGTTTCCACAACCAAGAAACCTGTACACCTTCCAAAAATAAAATTACTTCATCAGCTCTTGAACATAATGGTCTAACTGTGATGTTATGTGATGGTCCCTGGGCTCTGGTTTAGTATAATAATTTGGTGGGTTTGGGTCAAGTGTTCTTTGACCTTGGTGGGTTATGATGGTAATTATGAGACTGGCCTCCTGCCCTGCATATCATTAAACTGCATTCTAATACATAGATATCGTCCCCTCCCGAAGCGCAACATAGGGTGCAAAAGTAATCAGTGCATTGGCCTGACAATTGTGTTATGAGTGTAATGATTGATTTCAGCCATTGCCGCTGCTTTTTATAGAAATTGTAGGAGAAGCAGAGGAAAAAGTGCAAGCAATCACCGCACGGGGCAATTACTAGTTATGTCAACGACAGCCGGAAGCCTACGCCACCTTATTGTACTTTTCCCCTTTGGATATGTAAATTAGGCTACGCTACAGTGAAAGCACTCAAGCACTGGAGTAAATTTTGTCATTCAGCATTTATGAGGCTAAGATGGAGAGATGAAGCACATTGTGGGATCATATTCTGGTACACTTGACAAATACCCAAACATGTTGTCTAGTAATTACTGCTAAGGTTGAAAAAGCCCTTAGCCCTAACTTCCTGTAAACTTCCAAATGTGGTGATGTGAGTATCTATCTATCTATCTGTCTGTCTGTCTGTCTGTCTGTCTGTCTGTCGTCCATCCATCCATCAATCCATCCATCAGTGTTTTACCAAGTAATTAACTAACTTCACAATAGGGCTGTCAATTTAACGTTTTAAGAATTTTCTGTAAAAATGTGAATTTCAACCGAGATTTTGATTAGGAACAATGGATTCCCATGGCACCATTTGCACAGAGTATAAATGTGTATAAACATAAAGAGTCTGTTCCTGTGCACTTTTACTTGTCTCATTCACAAAAGCTCTGAATTGTATACAATAAATATTATATAAACTTTAAACACATTCTTTTTAGTATTGTATGTAATGTGCTGATACCTCATTATAATGAGGTATCAGCCAGGGGAAGTGATCTATCTACAGGAGTCTGCAGTTCCGTGTGGGTTTATTTCATAGTTTCACTTTGTTTTGGAGTAGTATTCATCGACAGACTTGTTCTGTTTGTTTACTGTGTTGTACTATGTTGAACTCGTGTCGCTTAAGCATGTGTGTTCCCTGTCAAAAAGCTACACTTTTATTCTGCGCTGATTTAGCACTTTGAAAACAACTTTAGGTGTGACCAGCTGTGAATATGTGTGCAACATGTCAATGAAATTGACCAGAATTTGTAGCCTCTGCTGGTGAAATTATTGGATGCGCCTGTAGCAGGGCTATAAATAGATACGTCACAGGTGCATCATCAGACCTTTTGTCTTCAGATCATTCTGTGTGTGTTGTACTTCTTGACTGTCAGAACTTTCTACTTTCCTCTGTTAGGAGTTAGAATTGTTAGGCAGCATGCAGAAACCTTTCTCTTTCTCTTTTCTTAAAAAAAAAAAAAGAAGAAAAAGAATGACTGATAAACAAAGCAAGCTATGTGTGTTCCCATGTTTACACTCTATGGCTGAAACGGAAACACACCAGTTTTGTTTTGTGTGTTTGGGGGAAGAGCATGCTGCTCTTGCGTTGGGGCAGGGCGGGTGCAAGCATTGCGATCTGTTTACAGTCAAAATGCTTCACACTCGTCTCACTTACTTCCAAGAGCCAGCGCCCACTCTTTCATCGTGGGGCTCTCGCATAGATCTGGCTGAGGAGCGAGAGACGGGTCCGTCCCTATCGCTCGCTCTCTTCCCAGATCCAGCTGATCCTTCTAGTAAGCACGCTTCGGCGCCTCTGCGGTTCACGAGGGGGATGCTGAACCTCTGAACATTCCACGCACAATAATAAAGCAGCTGAGGATTTACTCGAGGTGGTTACTCGGGCTGCGGCCAGGCTACAGTTAGACTGGCCACACAAACAAGAGACCCCCCCAAACGCTCCGAACTAGAAGACAGATATCTGTCTGGTGGCCAAAAAAAAAATCAGTCCCTTCCTTTCTTTGATGACCTCCATGAAGAGCTCTCTCGTTCATGGAGGAAACCTTATACTTCCCGTGTCTTTGTGCCCTCGACGTCGACATATTCGACTATTGTGGGTCCGAGGCACGGGGTATTCAGTGATGCCGCTGGTAGAAGAGACACTTGCGGGTTATCTCTCACCTGGCTCGGCATCATAACTAAAGAGACCCACTCCCCCCACAAAGCCGTGCAGGACCACCTCCATGCTTGTGGGGAAGGCTTATCAGGAAGCAGGTCAGGCTGGTGCTGCCCTGCACACTATGACAGTGTTACAGGCGTACCAGGCTGATCTGTTGAAGGACCTGAGTGCAGGCAAAATGGCTTTCCCTGAGTCTCTCCGCACGACCAAGCAGACGACTTGCACCATTGGCCGGTCTATGTCTGCTTTAGTCAGCACGGAGAGACTCTTATGGCTCAACCTGTTGGGCATCAGAGACAAGGACAAAATTATCAAAGGTTGCATTGTTCATCAGTATCAATGACTACTAGGTCTCATGGCATCTGCATCCTCGGTGATCCCTTTGGGCCTTCTGCACATGAGACCGTTTCAGTTGTGGCTCAAAGCCAGGGGATTTCATCCAAGGGCCAGTCCCCTGAGGCAGATAAGGGTAACGCGCCACGCACTTCGTACCCTTTCTATGTGGTTCAAACCCCGGTTCCTCACTATTAAATACTTCCTCCAGTATTTGAGAGGCTGCCATGTCCTGGTGCGGGTGGACAACACAGCAGTAGTCTCTTACATAAACCATCAAGGAGGTCTAAATTCACGCCAGCTCAACAGACTGGTACGGCGGATTCTCCTTTGGGCCCAGGGCAAGCTCCTGTCAATCAGAGCAGTTTATATCCCTGGATGCATGAATGTGGGAGCAGATTTACTGTCCAGATATAAAATACCGACGTGGTTCCACTACCCGGAGGTAGTGGAACAAATCTGGGTGAGATTTTACAGAGCGGAAGTGGACCTCTCCCAACAGACAGCGCAATGTCCCCTCTACTCCTCTCTGAGTCACCCAGCCCCCCTTGGGTCTGGATGCGATGGCACATATATGGCCCTGAATGCACCTGTATGCATTTCATCTGGTTTTTCTGCTCCCGGGAGTCTTGGCCAGAGTTCTCCAGCAAGGGTCTTGCCTCTTACTGATAGCGCTGCGTTGGCCGAACAGGGTATGGTTCTCGGAGATAATGTCTCTCCTCAACGGCTCACCTTGGGTGATTCCGGACAGGAGAGACCTTCTGTCCCAGGAGCAGGGGACAATATTTCATCCCCGGCCCGAGCTGTGGAACCTTCATGTTTGGCCCCTGAAGGGTACCAACTGAGGTACACTGGTTTTTCACCTAAAGTTATCAAGACCATTCAAAATGCTAGGACTCCCTCTACTAGAAGAAGTTACACCAATAAATGGGGGGTCTTTGAAAGATGGTGCAGTACACATAATGCAGATCCAGTTAACTGCCAGATTGCTTCAGTTCTGGACTTTCTGAGGGAAAAATTGTCAGCAGGCACATACCCTGCCACTCTCAGGGTTTACGTGGCCGCTCTATCAGCTTGCCATGCCTTGATTTACGGGGTGCCATTGGGGAGACATGCTCTGTTCGCTTTCTTCGTTCGTGGAGCCATGCGACTGAGACCTCCTGCTAGGACCAGGATCCCTTCATGGGACTTAGCAATAGTCCTTGAGGGTCTGGTTGAGACCCCCTTCGAACCTCTAGATGCAGCATCTGATAAACTTCTGACTCTTTTTCTTATGGTAATTACTCCTCTAAAAAGAATTGGGGATCTACGGGCTCTGTCTGTCTTGCCAGCCTGCTTAGATTTTGCCACAGGAATGGCTAAAGCAATTTTACACCCTCATCCTGACTACCTGCCCAAGGTTTCTTTCTCGACTGTACATCCGGTCACTCTCGAAGCCTTCTGCTCCCCGCATTTACAACGCTGGAGCAGGAAAGTCTTCACGGACTTTGTCCAGTCCGTGCCCTTCAGACTTCGCACTAGCTAGTGGCGTAAGTCAGGGCAACTATTCGTTGCAGGGGGGTGGTCGCCACCAATTAGACTATGTCACATTGGGCGAGGGATGCTATTGCCCTGGCCTACAAGGCGCGCAGTCAAGCTTCGACAGTAGGTATCAGGGCTCACTCTACCGGAGGGGTCGCCTCCTCTAAAGCCTTGGCTAGAGGTGTCCCTCTGCAGCATGTTTGTAATGCGGCAGGCTGGTCCTCTCCGCACACATTCAAAAGATTTTATAGTTTGGATTTTCATGCCACTCCGGGCTTTTATGTCCTTGAGTCAACATCACAAGCTCATGTATAAGACCTCTCACGCTCTTGTGAGCACAACTACTCAACCGTAAGGGGTCCAGACATCCACAGTGCGGCGGCGTGGGTATTCTCAATCCCAAAGCGCTAAATCAGCGCAGCATCAAAATGTAGCTTTTTAAACAGGGAATGTCTCGGGTTACTTGGCTGTAATCCCTGTTCCCTGATAGAAGCGGAATGAGATGTTGCGCTTCATTGCCGCACTGGGATGCCCCAGGACTGCTCTTCAGACAAAATACCTGACGATGCACCTGTGACACATCTATTTATAGCCCTGCTAAAGGTGCATCCAATGATGTCACTAGCAGAGGCTATAAATTCTAGTCAATTTCATTGAGGTGTTACACAAATATTCACAGCTGGTCACACCTAAAGTTGTTCCCAAAGCACTAAATCAGCGCAGCATCTCGTACCGCATTTATCAGGGAACAGGGATTACAGTTAAGTAACCTGAGACGTTCTACATTGTTTGACTTTTCCTAGGATATTCACTGCTAGATTTTAAGTTGCGTTTGTCATCTCACACGACCCTTAGTTTTGGTTACCCATTTGACTAACTTTGTTGTGCTTACCCTTATAAAAAATGTAAACTGGCTGCAAATTTTCAGCTTATTATTTAATATTTTTGCATGCAAATGAGCTGCAAAATGAGCTGGTACACCCGCCAATGATTTTACAGAGAAAAAAGCTTTCAGGAACCACATTTTTTGTTAGATCATCTTCAAATTTGAAACATAACTTCTTTAGGGCTGGGTAACACCCAACACCTTTGCGAGGTTCTAAAATCTCCGGGTTGAGCCGGTTTCATCCTGTGTCTTAGCAGGAATGAACAGGTAAGTCTGGGACAGTTGGCTGGGTGTATCACTTGCGCATAGCTCCTTTCCCCTCCACTGAGCTGAAGACATGCACTGTTGAATCCCAGTAGTGTTCACAAGAAGTGTTCCCTGATGACTTCCTATCCCTGTTGCAGATGAGTTTGCAGAGAAACTCACTGCCAGCTCAGTACACGTGCTAACTAAGCCCTGTACTGGGGTAGGTTCTCCGCATGTGCTGGTTCCCCGTAGGTAACCCCTTGCAACGTATATCTTCCGCAAAATCGTTTCCCTGTTGGTAAACTGTATCTTCCTTGGGTAGAGGGCCCTCTGCCCCAGTTACCATGTTTGTAGAAACTCCTCCCCCGTAGGGTAGGACCTACCTTGGGACTTCTCCACATGACTCCCTTCTGAAAAAAAGACAATGTGATGTATTTCTCAAAAAAAAAATTTCTTTTAAAGAGTGATGAAAAATTGTCACTCTTTTCAGGGAGGAAAAAAAGAGAGAGAAAAGGCATGACTGGGCTAGCCTGCCCCTATTCTTTCTTTGGGCAGTCAACTTGTTCCTGAAGGGCAGTTCGACACTCATAACAGCATCGGGGGAGGTTACGTTTCGGCCTGGTGTGCTGGCTACGAGGCACACAGTAGTTTACCCGTCTCGCACCGCCAATTCATGTAACACAGTCCAGCTAGTTGTGCCGTTTTTGTAGGGGACCCCTAGTGTCACTTAATCGACACAACGTTGTGTGAGTGACAGATATGGAACATCCTGGTTACTTCCGTAACCTCCGTTCCCTGATGCAAGGAATGAGACGTTGTGTCCCCCCTGCCAAAATGCTGGACTACCTGCAGAAATGGCCAGGACCTTCTCTCTTGGCTCCTCAGCACAAAACCTGAATGAGCGGTATTGTAAGCCTGTTTTTCGGTCCAATGGCGGTCTCCAATAATACGGGAGAAGGTCTCTGCGCGTTACTGTCTTTCTTGTTACGCAACACAACAAGATTAAATGAAATACATTTTCTCTTATGTATTACCTCGTTATTTCATCTGACTCCATAAATGAAAAAGGTTTTAATGATACCTCAGCATCATTAAAAGTGAGCGAATGTTTGATTATTCTTTTTAACTCCTTTAATTATATTTTACCCGTTCAGATTAGGAAACTATGTCGCTTTGAGGTCCTCGCATGTTTTTCTCTACACTGCGGGTCTCACGATCACAAGCGGCCAGTATTGGATCATCAAACAGAGGTAATTGCTATATACCTAAGATCGGTCACATTCACGTTTACACAATCAAAGATACTTCAGTATAGCCCCCATGGAATTTCATATACTTGAATTTAACTTAAAGTTTTCTTCAGTAGAGGCCACGGCCACTATTACAGATGTAAGTTGACCAACATAACTTCTCTTGTAATAGCTTTGGATTGGCCATGCATGGTTTCCCGCATACACTTATCTGGAGAAACATCAAATTAAAACAGAGGTAAGACACACCTGAATTTAGATTGGTCAAGCAACATTTGCTGTTCTAAATGGAAATTCCCTTTTTGTCTTTGCAAACCAAGTACACTTGAATTGATGCCAAATATTATTCGTCACCAATCTGACGCAGACTTGTGGTAACATACGAATCATTTAATCTGTTTGGGAAAAACAATTTCAGAGTCAGTCAGAATAAAATCAGATGTTTACAATTTATTGACCAAGTAACATAAGAAATTCAGATTGCAATTACCTGATATAAACTACACACAGTAAACTGTGTAGGATTGTCTGACTACAGAGAACCCTGAGCTCTGGGCCAGCCCTCCTTAAGTATCCAGACAGAATACACATTGTGTACCAAATGATATTATCCTTTGACTTCCTGGTGTTAAACCTTCAAGGAGTGGGATAGACCTCCAGAATTATGCAGTATTTGGCAAAGACTGTATAACTTTGTTGTCCTTAAGTTTTACAAACCTGGGAATAAGAACACTATGCCAGATGCACTGAGACATTTTAAATGATACCAAACATGTTACACTAGTTACATTATTTGTATACATCAGATATAGACTTTTGTTACATACAGATCTTAGGTGATTTTGAGGTGATTCTGAGCTGATGGATAAGGAGGAGAGAATGGGACAGATGTGGAAGGGCAATAATGAGGTGTGAATTTGCAATCTTCGCTCACTGGGGTGTGGTGCCTCAGGAAGAATTGCTAATTGTGAGAAAGTTATGTTGATTTTCTCAAAGATCATACATTTGCTCTTTGCCTTTGAATGCAAACATTGGCACCCTGCATTACAGTATGCACGCCCCTCCTTTATACCCATATGTTCGGGGAGTGGCATGTAAATACCGCTCGGCAATTCCCATTGGCCTATTATACAAGATCAGAAGGTGTCTCGGGCTCCCAAGAGTGACCCCTAGGGTCACTTCATCGACACAACATCTCGTTCCCTCCATCAGGGAACGGAGGTTATGGAAGTAACCAGGACATTTGAACTACTTGGTTTATGATTTTTGTACTCAATTTCTTAGTATAACTGTCATAAACAATCCAAGAACATAAAACACTCACTCCATCTTGCCATATTGTCAGCAAGATCATCATAAACTGAAATAATAAATCAAGTGTTGTGGACAGCTTTTAGATCTCTCAGAAGCAATGTCATAATCATGATCTATTTATCAGTTGGCCCATGTACCTTGAAAAGTACAGTTTAGTGCTTTTTATCTTACTTCATGAATGAGAAATTGTTGGTTAAAAGCAGGAATACATTTTTGACAAAGTCATTGCTATTTGTTTGTTAGTTCATAGTGGCAGGTTGTTTTGCATCTTGTTTATTGGGAACCACAATGCTCTTTATCAATGATTTAATGCCTGGGTCTGTGAGGGGCACTACTCTAGAAAAGTACCACACTAAATAAGTATTTCTCAATGACAAAGAGCAGCTTGTGACCAGACCATTAAAGATGTAAATACATATTCCTTCTGAATAACTTCTTGTTATCATATTTGCCTCTTTCTTTTCATTCTCATTTAATTTCCATTGAATAGCAGCATGGGATTCCAGCTGCAGTTCATGGTAAGTTCAAAACGAGCTAGGGGGTGTTTAGTTAGTCAGTATATTCACCAGTGTGCGACCAGAGAGGATTGCCCACTCTCATGTTCAATTAGAGTGATTTATACATTATTTCAATTGTATTAGGAACACAAATATGTGCAGATGGGCATTAATATCTGGGTTGTGCTGTGGTGGAAAGTTTGTATGAATCGGAGATAACACAGAATTTTGCCTCTCCTAATATCATATGTATTTATATACAAGATTTATTAATCATTTAAATATGTATTTATATATAATTTTGGTCCTCTAATCTGATTGGAAAAGGATATTTAGTATAACAGCACACTTGGATGCTTTACTGTTGTTTCACTCTTCTTGTCTGTATTCGTAGCTTTCCAGACAGGATTTTAGTCTGTTTGCAACATGCTGATCCTGTTTTGGCTTTTTTTTTTTTTACTTATTTTCATTGGTGGAACAAATAATCGGCCATATTGTGCCTAAAATGTAGGTTCCTCAATTTTAAGTTTTGTTTATATAACTTTTAAAGGTAATATCACACTTGCAACTGTTCTTTTGTACTGAATACAAGTACAGCTGTACTTGTGTAGTAGTAATATTATTTATACAACAATTCATAAACATTAAATCATTTAACATTAACTATAAGATAACATTATAACCATAAGTAAGAGTAATAAACTATAAAAAAAAAAAAACGTAAAAATAAATAAAAACAAATGATCAATGTAAAGCTGTTAGATAATTTTAGCACAGGGGCAAATACAGAATAATTTTGTTGCCACTGATCTGACAAACTGCAAACCCCAAATACTCACAAGTTGAGAAATGTAGACATTTCCATCACTTACTCTCTTTGACTTAAGACATTTGATATATTCACACTCTTGAATAGAGCTTGATTCATCTCTATGTCAGTGCAGTTGGCTTAAATCAATGCTGTGATGTGTTCCTGGAAACTTGTTTTTTTTCCCCATGTTTTCTAGATGCAAAGAAAATTAAACTATAACATAACCTGGTATCAGGATTACTAGTCAATCCAGAGATTTGAATTGACTTACCTCTTGGCGGAGAATATATAAGGCCAGGACAAACCAGTTTGTCGACATTTATTCTTGCTGAAATAAATATGCAAGTCATAAATGACAAGGAGTTATGTCAAAAAAAAATACAAATAACATAAAATTAGTCAACAAATTTGTCTCTGGAACCTCATATATATCCCTATATGCAGATGATGTCCTCCTTTATGTAGGGAATGCACTGCAGTCTATACCTAACATTTTATATATTTTCAGCAGTTTTGGTGATATATCGGTGTAAAGAATAAATTGGGCAAAGTCAGCCTTTCTACCGCTGAATGACCCAATGAGAAACACTGCACTACCCGCAGATATACCAGTGGTAAAACAATTTAAATATCTGGGTTATTGAGATTTGTGCTTCATTGCAGTCCATTATCAAAACCAATTACAAGGGCATCCTGTCTAAAATCACTTTTGATCTTGTTAAATGGTCAGCACTACCAAGCTCTCTTTGATGTCGTTATAATGGTTGAGCGGTCTCCCGTCCACCAGAGGGAGCCCTCACCTGAATTCTGAACAGTGTCACTTCCTGTTTCCTGCCATGTCACTTCCTGTTTCCTGCCATGTCACTTCCTGTTTGTCATATATATAAGCAGTGCTTTCACACAGCCATATTGCGAAGTATTGCCAGTTCATCTGCCTTACCAAGTGGTTTCCATTGCCCATTGTTTATGTCTCGTCTCAATGTTATATTATGTTAAGTTACCTTTTTGCCTGTTTATCTGGATTACGTCTTTTAGATCATTGTTTTGCTTTGTCGCCAGTTTGGACTGCCTGCCAGTTATTGAATTACTGCCTGTTATTTCGACTTCGTCTCTCTGCTCAATACTTTGGATTGTTTAACTGTTTATTGTCGTTGACAATAAAGAACCTCGCAAACATGGATTCTAACCAGCCTCCAGTAATGGGTTTGTTACAGAATTCTTCAGATAACCAGAATCCAGCGAAGGTTACACAGCTCAGAGCCACGATCGCTTATCAAAATGATGTACTATAGGGATTTCAAGAACAACTTGTGAATCTCCGAGCCGCTTACAAACATTTGGCACGATATATCATGTCGATGCCTTCCCCACGCCCTAACACTGTAAGACTGGCACTGCCAGAAAAGTTTGATGGATCAGCTGACAAATGCAAGGGATTTCTGAGGCAATGTTCAGTTTATTTCACTCACCAACCTGACTCCTTTAATCAGGATACAGCTAAATGTGCTTTAAAGATGACTTTGCTTAATGGAAAAGCATTGGAGTGGGCTTCAGCTGTTTGGGATAGTGATGCAGTTCTTTCACAAATTTGCAGTTCTTTCACATATTTCTCACAACAAATTAAGGAAGTTTTTGAATGCCCTGCAGGGGGAAGAGACATTTCTGTGCAGTTATTGCATCTACGCCAGGGGAAATTATGTGCAGCCGAATTTGCAGTGCAATTTCATACCTTAGCAGTGTAGTGGTTGGAATGATATTGCTCTGAAATCCGTATTCCGAGAAGGTTTAAACCCCACAATGCAAGCTGAGCTAGCATGCAAGGATGTTTCATTGACTTTGACTGAGTACATTAACTTAGCTGTAAAGATCGATTATCTCATACGCAATCAGCCACGATCCAGTGCACCCAAGTAGTTCTCTACTACTGCCTCATCTCCTGTTAGTTTGTCAGCGGAATCAAATGAACCCATGCAAATCGGGCATACGAGGGTGCCCGAGTAGGAATGCCAGCGCAGGTGAGGGGTTATGTTTCTACTGTGGTCTACGAGGACATCTTTGTATTACATGCCCACATAGATCCAGTGCATCTGTAGAATATTCTACAAGGGTGAGCATCACACTCGATTCTGTTTCCAGTCAGAATTTTACTCTTCCTGTAAACATTTTTGTTTAAAACAACCAATCATGTGTTACAGTGCTAGTGGATTCAGGAGCTGCATTGAACCTCATTCCTCATCAACTAGTTACCAAATTCAATATCCCCACGATACCATGTATTCCTCCCGTCCAAATCACTGCAGTAGATAATGCACCCATAGGCACAGGTCAGATAACCCATAAAACTATCCCTATTAGGATTCAATTAGGACTTTTCCACGTCGAGACCATAACCCTTTATGCTAGGATACACATGGCTATCAATCCATGATCCATTGATCTCCTGGAGAAAAGGGGAATTGCTGCATTGGTCACCATCCTGTCAAGAGCATTGTCTGACCATTAAGTTAATAGTACCATGCCTGACCATGAGAGTGGTCTCTCTATATTACAGATCTCTGAATGCTATCAGAGTCAAATACCGCTATCCCCTGCCATTAGTCCCATCTGCCCTTAAACAACTAAGAGAAGCCAAGATATTTATTAAATTTGATCTCAGAAGTGCCTACAACTTGGTCTGTATCAAGAAAGGGGATGAGTGGAAGACTGCATTTATTACCACTTGGGGGCACTATGAGTACTTAGTCATGCCTTATGGCCTTGCCAATGCACCTTCAGTTTTCCAGTCATTTGTCAATGAAATTTTCAGAGATCTTCTCAACAGCTGTGTAATTGTTTACATTGATGATATCCTTGTTTACTCTAAGACCAGGGAAGAACACGTACAACAAGTCAAGACAGTGCTCAACCATCTACTCCATCATCAGCTCTATGTGAAAGCAGAAAAATGTGAGTTTCACACCACGACTACAACCTTCTTAGGATATAACATCAGCCCCAAGGGAGAGGATGAGTAAGTGGTTTCTCTCTCCTCTCTCTCTCCCACTGCCACTCCGCATTGGCCTTTTCCCTCTCTTTTAAATTTTACAGTGTTTTCTTTTTTGTTGGGGATACTACAGTGTTACAGGAAGTATCCCCTTTTTTAATCATCATTTTTTCCCTCCCCCTGTCCCCTCCCAGATTCATGATGACCTGCCGGCAGATGGGGTGTAAGGCACGCCCTCCCCCAGGGAAAGGGGGGGGGTGAACGTCATGCCGGGGTCTCCCTGGCCTGAGAGAAAGAGGGAGGAATGTGACAGGGTGGAGGGTGGGGCCGGGTCGTGATTCTACACACCCGGTCACTTATCAGGCTAATCAAGCCTCCGAGAGGGATGAAGGCTGACTGTCGATGGTGGTGTGACAGAGAAAGAGATTTATGGGCAGCTGTCTGACACCTATGTGTGTTTGTCTTTTTGTTTAAGTTACTTATTAAAAAAATATTTATATTTTCAAGCCGGTTCTTGCCTCCTCCTTTCCATTAATCCCTTTACAATCTCGTTACAATGGCACCAGTTCTTGAATTTCATGTATTGGAAGCTGAAAAAATGGGCAAGTGTAAGGATCTAAGGGACTTTGACAAGGGCCAAATTATGATGGCTATATGACTGGGTGAGAGCATCTCCAAAAACGGCAGGTCTTGTGAGGTGTTCCCGTATGTAGTGTTTAGTACCTACCAATAGTGGTCCAAAGAAGGACAACCGGTGAACCGGCGACAGGGTCATCGGTGCCTAAGGCTTATTGATGCGTGTGGGGAGTAAAGGCTAGCCCGTCTAGTCTGATACCACAGAAGAGCTACTGTAGCACAAATTGCTGAAAAACATAATGCTGGCCATGATCGAAAGGTGTCAGAACACACAGTGCATCGTAGCTTGCTGCGTATGGGACTGCGTAGCTACAGACTGGTCAGAGTGCCCATGCTTACCCCTGTCCACCGCTGAAAGCACCTACAATGGGCATGTGAACATCAGAACTGGACAATGGAGCAATGGAAGAAGGTGGCCTGGTCTGATGAATCACGTTTTCTTTTAGATAATGGGGATGGCCGGGTGTGTGTGCGCATCATTTACCTGGGGAAAAGATGGCAGCAGGATGCACAATGGGAAGAAGTCAGGCCGGTGGAGGCAGTGTGATGCACTGGGCAATGTTCTGTTGGGAAACATTGGGTCCTGGCATTCATGTGGATATCAATTTAACATGTGCCACCTACCTAAAGATTGTTGCAGACCATGTACACCCCTTCATGGCAATGGTACACCCTATTAGCAGTGGCCTCTTTCAGCAGGATAATGTGCCCTGCTTCACTGCACACATTGTACGGGAATGGTTGAATATGATGAAGAGTTCAATGAGTTGACTTGGCCTCCAAATTCCCCAGATCTCAATCCGATTGAGCATCTATTGGATGTGCTGGACCAACAAGTCCGATCCATGGAAGCCCACCTCACAGCTTACAGGAATTGAAGGATTTGCTGTTAACGTCTTGGTGCCAGATACCACATGACACCTTCAGAGGTCTTGTGGAGTCCATGTCTAAACAGGTCAGAGCTGTTTTGGCGGCAGAAGGGGGATCTACATGATATTAGCAAGTGGCTGTCTGTGTACGCACATCTGGGTGTTTCTTCAACTTTGGTCATTTTCATGTCCTAGGGGCTGATTTTTATTAATACAAACAGATTTCAGCTTTTTTATTTTTGTTATGTGATGGTCACATGAAATGACCTGGAAACTCTTTACCTGGCCTTCATCAGTTATTTTTATAGTTATTATTAAGTTTTTGTTTGTTTTTGTTTTTTTCAAAGAGGACAAAGATCATTCCATGTAAATATCACTTGTAAGCAGAGGTGTCATTATTAGATGTCATTTTCAAGCAAGATGTAAAGATTACCTGTTGGATATTGTTAGTATACAAATTTACTTGACTTTACTTTCTAGAAATTGACAGTGCTAAAAGTGCTGAGTTAAAGTAGCATGTGTAAATAAAATATGATGAAAAGGAATAACACAATCACAGCCCACACACACACACAGAGAGAGAGCGAGAGAGAGAGAGAGAGAGAGAGAGAGAGAGAGAGAGATTAGCATGCATTAGGATGCATTTTGTCACATCTGAAATCTCTCTATAAAAGGTGGTCATGATTGGGCATTTTTTACAAGGATTTGTGAGGTTAGAATCATCATGAACAGGCCACTAAGATGTATTAATTATTTTTTTTATTTTTTTAATAACTGTGATCAGATTTAATAAGAAGATTTGAATGGCTCAGTTCCATAGAAATACCCATAAAAAGTAACCTTTAAGGCTAATAATAAATGTATCTATTTTGTAATTCTCAGCAATGATTACAAATAACAAAAATATTGCACAGAAAATTGGTTACAATGACTTAAGATTTTGATGGGAAGCTTATGGTTTTCAGCATATCAAACCTAATTTTTGCGCTAGCAAATTCTCAATACAAGGTACAGTATATTATGACTTTATTCATACACGCTGTGTTGTTTAGCCGTAGGCCCCAGCTGCTCTACGTGATAGGCCACAATACATCCATCTCCACATATTTAAATTGCATCGTCGTCTGGCTAAGAACTCAATGCAACAGTGTAATTCATCTGCTGCTCGCTGAACCCCGAAACTGGGTCAGAGGCCAACAAATTAGATGGGGGTCACAACTGTTACGGTAGCTCATTCGAGTATACTTGTTTTCCATGCGCAATAATCTCATGCCTCTGTGCACATCAAAATATGTGTCAAGTGATTATCTGTGGGATCTTTTTGAAATCTAGCAAGTGGATTTAGTTTTATTTGGTTTGGTAGAATTGGTTCTTTAACATGATCTAAGGAAATCCAATTCAATTATTGAATAAAATCTAACATCTAAATGTTACACCACAGATCAACTCATTTTCCTCATTAACTTCTAGGTATAAATGCGTCAAAGCATGAAATTACCACAATGAGAAAAATCTAGAAAAAAAGGTAGTTTGCAAGGGAATGACCCCTGTAGGCATGTAAAAATGCTGATTAGGAGATAATCACTAGATTTCTCTCTTGAGTAAATTTACTAACCAACAGTAGCACTTTAGCACACAACTCCCTCATAATACAAAAAAGAAAGCCATAATCCCATGAAACCCATGATCTCATGAAAACTACTTGGCTGTGGTGACATTTTTGCAAAATTTCATTATGTGGTTCAATACATGTATTGCCGCATTTGCAAAGATAAATGTCCAGGATGTGGTGCTAAAAGCCTGTCCCATTAGAATTTCACGGCACTTTTTCCTGATTTTTGCAGAAAAAGTTATGAATTTGCTGTGGCTTTTCTCAATTTTGCAATGCAATTTGTGACATTTTTTGGGGTTGTTTTGCAGTGAAAACTCACATATCATCATTATATACAGCTGTAATTGTGTTAATTACATTGTAAATTCAATTTAATGTAAATATTTTAGTGCACAATAACTGAATATGCAGTTAGCAAGAAAAAAAAATTACACACAGAAATAGGCAACCATACATTTGGGTGAAACATGTGGGCGTGGGAAGAACTTTTTTGTTTTCAAAATTTCATTTAATTTATGTACAAATTTAGTTGTTTCAAGTGTTACAAACAAATGTTACATATATACAAATTGCCATTTTTGTCATATTTTGAAATATACTGTATGTATAAAAGATGTTTTATATCTGTAAAAAACATTTATTTTCAGCAAATATTGCCATTTTCGATTCATAGCCTACTGTATTAATAGCACTTCAAATTCTAATCACATTTTACCACACAACTAATGGGGATTTTAAGTGAATGCTAGGGATTCTGTGTATAAACACGGGTTTTGTGTCTCATTCGCAGCAATGTCAAATTCAGGGTGAAGATTAAACACTAGCCGTGATGTATGTGGCAGTGTGCTGTCTGCAGTCCCTCGAAAGTTTAGACAAGGATTTTGATGGTGAATGCAATACGTGGAGGAGATGAGGCAGAGACACTTACACTTAATATGGAGATGATACAAACGGCTGCTGTGCATTTGGAAATGTTGCGACTGCTTCAAGCTTTTCAAGCATTTGTTTTTCCTCTGTCAAACATGAAGGAATGCAATGGGATTCCCTCAGATTTACATTTTTTGCTGAAAATGTTTGTAAATTATAAAAAAAAAAAAACATATTTTGCAAACCTGTGTGTGTGTGTGTGTGACAGAAGGTGTGTCAGATTGCTGTCATCAGCTGGAAAACTACAGATGACTTGTAATGCCAGCAGTGACCAAAAGATGACTGTAGAGCTTCACTTATTGATGCCCTGTGTGTGTGTGTGTGTGTGTGTGTGTGTGTGTGTGTGTGTGTGTGTGTGTGTGTGTGTGTGTGTGTGCGTGTGTCTGTGTGTGTGTGTGTGTGTGTGTGTGTGTGTGTGTGTGTGTGTGTGTGTGTGTGTGTGTGTGTTTATGTGGTTTACATGGACAATTATTTAGGTTACAAACTGGTAATTACAAGGGTATTATACTATAAATGTGGTTTATGAGGACATTTCTAGTGTCCCCATAATTTACATAGCTTAAAAAACATATTAAACTATGTTTTATTGAAAATGTAAAAATGCAGAAAGTTTTTTGTGAGGGTTAGGTTTAGGGGTTGTGTTAGGTTTAGGGGTTGTGTTGGGTTTAGGGGTTGTGTTAGGCTTAGGGGTTATGTTAGGCTTAGGGGTTGTGTTAGGTTTAGGGGTTGTGTTGGGTTTAGGGGTTATGTTAGGTTTAGGGGTTGGGTTAGGTTTAGGGGGTTGTGTTAGGTTTAGGGGTTGTGTTGCGTTTAGGGGTTGTGTTGGGTTTAGGGGTTATGTTAGTTTAGGGGATGTGTTGGGTTTAGGGGTTGTGTTAGGTTTAGGGGTTGGGTTAGGTTTGGTTTAGGGGTTGGGTTATGTTAGGTTTATGGGTTGGGTTAGGTTTAGGGGTTGTGTTAGGTTTAGGGGTTGTGTTGGGTTTAGGGGTTGTGTGAGGTTTAGGGGATAGAATCTATAGTTCATACAGTATAAAATCATTATGTCTATGGAAAGTCCTCATAATGATAGGTAGACCAACATGTGTGTGTATGTGTGTGTGTGTTCTGCATTGTGTGTTATTGTCTTACATCTTCATTTGAGAGTGTTTGTTTATCATTGTGACTGATTCATTGCTTTTATTTTGACAAATGTAAACAAATAAAAAATAAGAATAAAAGATTTATTGTCTCACCAGTTCATTTGTGTGTGTGTGTGAGTGTGTGTTTGTGTGTGTGTGTGTGTGTGTGTGTGTGTGTGTGTGTAAAAGTGTCTTTGTGTGTGAGTGGATGTGTATGTTTTGAACTGAGGATGTTTTGGAGTCTCACCCTGTGATTTCTGAATTGTGGCTGATTTATTGATGGTATTTGACAGACTGGTTGTATTTTGGTCTTCCCCATTAATTTTCGATTGTCAGTCAATTTTGACAGCGAGTACCAAAGGTGTTTTTGTTTTTTAGACTTATCGAATCAAGCCCATTTATTTATTTATTTAAATTTTTTTGTATGTTCAGATGGCAAATGGAGGAAAAGTCACCAAGTCTTGCACTGCTCAAATAAAGGAAAATACATGTATTGAATGAAGAAAATGACCGAATACCACAGGAAGGTTAAACCGACTATTCTCAGTTCAGGAAATGCTTTCTGTAAAGGGTTAGACTTTCGACGCATGGAATTATGTGACCAAACAATATGGCGCCGACCACAGAGGAATTTGTCTTTGAGAGAAATACCTACATCTGGTAAGAAACCTAATTAAGTTTTTACATTGAAACCTGTTTGAGCAAAAAGATTAAAATCTGTAGTTTTCCTGACATTCTATTTTTTTAATTTGAGTGTTTTATCACGAAACACAACACAGCTAAACACAATGTACACTAATGTGTACTTTAGTGCATCTTTTCATTAGAATTCCAATATGTACTGTGCATTATCACATTGAAAATAAATGGTTCATCCAAAAGCTAAAAACATTTGTTTTCAGAGGCTTTATTTGGAGTTAGGATGAAAATAAGGTGCATTTCAAACTGTTCTGAGACCAGTGCAGACAGACAGCACACTGGAGGTTAAGCCATTCACTAAATAGGGAGCAAGAGTTCACGCTATAGCTGTCTATGCAGCTAAGCACACTCGATCCAAACTTTTTATCAAAAGTTCAGTTTCAGGCTGCAGAGGATGTTTGCAGTGGCAGCGGCAGCCGATTTTGCCGGGGCTTCAGCCCAGAATGTTTTGAGTGTAGCCCCGAATGTATTTTGAAAAGTTGACTGACAAATATGAAACCAGACAAAAGCCTATGTAAACCTCCGAAATCATAAGTTGCCTTATTTCTTTGTGCTTTGGCTTTGCACATACTGCATACAGCCTGTACAAATAGACATAGGCATAATCTAGCCTATAGAGTAAGTTCCTTTGCTGTCGGTAGCCTATGGGCGACTCCGTTTCTTCCTCTCTGTTGAATATGCAGCAGGTAGGGGAGGAGCTTGCACAGTCGTTGACATCAACTAACGTTACTTAGTGGCGAGTTAACAGCAGTTAGCAGGAAAGAATTCACATTTGTTTTTGTCCTTAAAGTCTGAAGATCATCATCGAGCTGGCTTTCACCCACAGTAGGCTGAACCTCAAGAGGTCCACTACCAACTGCCATTACATAGCCTCTAGCCTCCTTGTATAGATTGTCGCAACTTGGTAGCTCCTTGGATAGCGCGTTCGCCTCTCACGCCGGAGACTGCGGTTTGAGTCCCGGTCGGAGTGTACTTTTCTTGTTTATCAGGTGTTGCTTTTGCTAAGGATAAGCATTAGCATAAAATGTATGTGTGACTTGTTTTGTGATATTAGTTTGTAGTAAATATACACCTTGATTTGATTAAATGGTTTTGTAGAGTGTAGCAAAGATGAGCAACAGACTGAGGAGCAGCAGCAGCAGCTATGCCAGAATCAGGCATGGAAACTGGTAACAATTAATCAGTCACTTTACTTTAGAGAAAGTTAAAAGTGAAACATTGTTTATCCCAATGATCCTAATGAAAGGATTTTTACAGATGAATTATTCCCATAGAGATGATGAGAATTATATACAGTTCGATGCCATGGTGTGTCAATGAACTTAGAATAAAGTCATTCATGTATTGCTTTAACTTAGGATCTTATACATCATTTTGACTATTTATGTCAAAAAATATAAATTATTTATATTCAATATTTTTTACCTCACTTTACTCACTATAATATAACTCTTTTGTGATGACGTTATTGTAATGTACACGACAATTCAAGAATCATGATAGATATTAGGGCAATCCCACTGATCTGCTCTTCCCAATACATTTTCTTCAGTGGTATTGGTCTACAATTTGAAATATGTAGCACTTGATGAATTAGTTGTTTGAAGCTGATTTGCAATAAGTTATGTGCTGTATCTGTTCTTTTGCATCACAGATGATTCAGGGAGGAGAGAGGATGAGTTGGTCGAGGATAGTACTAAAGTGGAGATTTAGGAACTGTAGAAAGAGGCCCAGCAAGAGCAAAACTCAAAGAATACCCTCTCACCAGCTTTGTACTACAGAGAAGTGGTTGCTAGTGTGAAAATAAAATTGTCTGGGCTAAGCCCCGGATGTCCTTCAATGCTGGAAATGCTTCTGGATGTTTGAATGTAATTGCCTTGTGTAAAGACTGCTAATGCAGTATGTCAAAGAAACAATTTCGAAACTTTAGGCTGTACATTTTCTTCATTATGAAAAAAGTGCTACAATTATCTAAATACTATACATACAAAAACACAAATAAATTAAAAACCTTGAATTGTTCGCAGTTTCTTTCCTCTACAAGCATAATCTGAGCATCTTCATGACAGCCTCCAGTGATGCTTTGTCCATTCCAGTATGAATGCTGAATATATGCTCTCTAAACCTCTCTCTCTCTCTCTTTGTCTCTCTCCATCTTACCTTTCATCTCAGTCTTCCCATAATAAGGGAGGCGTCACATGGGAGACAAAAACAATAAGAGCACCTCCTCCTCATCCTTGCCCCAATACGACCAAATGCAGAAAAATGACAGGGCATGACATAAACTTTTGCATTACTTTCGAGTTAGTTGTGCTTTTTTGCAATTCAAAGCAAGCACAAAGACTGCTGACCACACCAAGTGCATTTCTATAGCTACTGGCCCACAGTGGGCAATAACATGAGCAGGCACTTTACGGCCCTCTAACCTCAAAATTTAGCTTTTTGGACAACGTCATGTAAAATATGATAAATAAGGAAAATAATGAGGGTAAAATTGGTGTCTCCTCACTAAAATAGAAACATAAGCACAAAGGGAAAATAAATATTGGCATGGAGGCCTTTTGAAAGTTTTATCTAACCCCCCCCCCCCCCCTCCCCCCCTCTGGGAAATTCTTCTGGTGTAATCAGAATAATCATGATTATAAAATCATAATATCTGCTGTATGCAGTGCATGTATTGTACTGCAGACATTAATCAAAGTGGAGTAGTGTGCACCCATATGGAAAGAGAGCATGTGTGTTGCAGTCAAACTTGCTGATGTTAAGTAATAGAAGCCCAGAACAGCTGTACCACAAACCATCTCACTCAATTAGAGACAAAAAAGAAATAAATGATCATTAGTATTTTGGTTATATTTGGCCAATGTGCATACTGTATATTGCAGATTATGGTAGCATTTGTGTCCTCTTTATATATATATTTGTGATTATGATGTTGCAATTGATGTTTGTAATTAATAACACATTCACATGTAACATATTATTTTTTTCACGCATTTGTTCATCTTGGCCTGAATCAAACCTTAATTAGAGTTGTCACCCCCAAACCCTCCAATATTCGCCCCCTGTAATATAGAGTTATGTACATTTTAACCTATATTTGCCATTGATTTACATGTATTTGTAAGGTTGTCATCTCCAGAGAGCACAGGTAGGAGGAGCCAAATATCCAATGAATATCAAACTTTATCGTGCTACCCCATTACAGCCCCCACTTGGTGAGAGGCAGCTGAGAGTCTGTGTCTGTGTGCTGTGAGAGTTTACCTGAGCAGCCAATGCATTGATGTTTGATTGACCGCTGCAATGTGAGAAGCCAGAAGCTACTTTCTCATGCTAAAGGATCAATGTCCAACACAAGGCCAATCTATAACAACAGGTCATCAAAAAGCATGGCTAAAGATGAGATGCACTAAAGTCTGACCATGACCCCAGACTAGATTCTACATTAGATATAGAAGTGATATTTACTAAATAAAGTACAACATAAAGTTTTGTACAATTGTGGTCCTTCAACCAGTGTTAGTTTTTAAACACTTTTTTGTTTGCCATAGTTTTAGTCACTTTAATAAACACTAGTTTTTGCCAAAAGAACAAAAGCTGCAATCAATTGAGAAAGACGATATTTTCTGTCAAGCGTTTTCTTCACCATATGAAACCTTGTGCGACCCCACATGCATGGACATTGTATTTTGGGTTCGCTATATGAAACTAATAATTTAAATTAATTTAAACCGACATTCATTTCATTTCATTATTTATAGTCAAAACAAGTGAATAAAATCTGCCAGTTTCAACTTAAGATACAATCAAAGACCAAAAGCACTTAAAACACTAAAGGAATAACAATGACATCCTTTAAATATTGAAGACACAGCTAAACATGATTGCGGGTGGTTAGTGAAAAGGACGCTGGTATTTGCGCTGAAATACCACACGCAAAAGTGGCGCAACTGTTTAGTGAATCTGCCACCATGTACTTTAAAATGTGATTAAAAATAATCTTTTTGTCCCTTTTGTCTCTCTGTATTTTAACACTATTTTGAACTACAGAGAGTCAATTGACAGTTCCCTATCTGTCACTCACTCTACGTTGTGTCGATGAGTTGACACTAGGGGTCGCTCCTGCGGAGCCCAGACATCACTGATCTTGAGAAAAGGATTTGCATGCCACTCCCCCGGACATACTGGTATAAAAGGAGTGACGCTGCAAACACACATCAGATATCTTCTTCGGAGCCAAGCAAGCAAGTTCACAGAGCTGAATTCCTCTGCCGCCTCCATTCATCTCTCTATGCTGTTGGATCTATGGTGCATTCCAGCGGTCCTCCCCCTCACTTCAGCAGCAGAAAACTATGGAGTGAACATCTTTGTTTATAAATATATATATATATATATATATATATATATATATACAGTGCATCCGTACAAACAATACCCCATAATGACAACGTGAAATAAGTTTTATTGAAATCTTTGCAAATGTATTAAAAATAAAAAACAAAAAAATATCACATGTACATAGGTATTCACAGTGTTTGCTCAATACTTTGTTGAAGCACCTTTGGCACCAATTACAGCCTCAAGTCTTTTAGAGTGTGATGGCACACCTATTTTTGGGCAGTTTCTCCCATTCTTCTTTGCAGGACCTCTCAAGCTCCATCAGGTTGGATGGGGAGCGTTGGTACACAGCCATTTTCAGATCTCTCCAGAGATGTTCAATCGCGTTAAAGTCTGGGCTCTAGCTGGGCCACTCAAGGACATTCACGGAGTTGTCCCGTAGCCACTCATTAGTTATCTTGGCTGTGTGCTTAGGGTCATTGTCCTGTTGGAAGATGAACCTTCACCCCAGTCTGAGGTCTAGAGCACTCTGGAGAAGGTTTTCATCAAAGATGTCTCTGTATATTGCTGAATTCATCTTTCCCTAAATCCTGACTAGTCTCCCAGTTCCTGCCACTGAAAAACATGCCACTACCATGCTTCACTGTAGGGATGGAATTGGCCAGGTGATGAGCGGTGCCTTGTTTCCTCCAGACATGATGCTTGACATTCAGGCCAAAGAGTTCAATCTTTGTTTCATCAGACCAGAGAATTTTGTTTCTCATGGTCTGAAAGTCCTTCAGGTGCCTTTTGGCACACTCCAGGCGGGCTGTCATGTGCCTTTTACTGAGAAGTGGCTTCTGTCTGGCCACTCTACCATACAGGCCTGATTGGTGGAGCGCTGCAGAGATGGTTGTACTTCTGGAAGGCTCTCCTCTCTCCACAGAGAAACGCTAGAGCTCTGTCAGAGTGACCATCGGGTTCTTGGTCACCTCTAAGGCCATTCTCCCCCGATCGCTCAGATTGGCCGGGCGGCCAGCTATAGGAAGAGTCCTGGTGGTTTCAAACTTCTTCCATTTACAGATGGAGGCCACTGTGCTCATTGGGACCTTCAATGCTGCAGAAATTTTTCTGTACCCTTCCCCAGATCTGTGCCTCGATTTAACCCTGTATTGGTTGTGCACCAATACAGGATTGGTGCACATTGCGGTGCACTTGTGCCTTCAAAAGCGTTCCCCGAGATGGTGAGTCCAGGAAGTAGGAGACCCGCTGCACAGGAGCTGGTAAGAGCACCACTCCTTCCCCCGGTGGAGGGCCGGGTGGAGGTTCTTTATTTCCTTTTCTTAACTCACAGCATGCCCCAAGGGCCGCGGTACCCACATAAAACAAAAGCCCTCGTTATCACGACCACCAGGCACCGTTTCTCTCTCTGGCAGGCATGGCACCTCGGTGGCAGGCCTCCTGCCCCCACGCGCCCAGCTGTGGCAAAAATTTGCCCCATATGTGATGGTCTCCACGGGCTATGAGGACGAAAATCTTCCTCCCCTGTCCCAGGCTGTTCTGGGAGTGGTCACAAGGAGCCAGGTAAGTGCTTTGATGTCTCTAGACTCAGCACCTCGGGCTCCGCCCCATGGCTCACGCTCTCCAACCCGTCACATTGGTTGATCAGGACCGTCCGACTCGGCTACGCGATTAAGTTCGCCAGGCCCCCGCCCAGATTCAACGGCATCCTCTCCACTGCGGTGAGAGGCGTGAATGCCGCTGCCATGCGCACGGAGATCGCCTCCCTTCTATGAAAGGACGTGATAAAGCCTGTCCCTCCAGCCGAGGTGAAGAAGGGGTTTTACTAGGGAATTGCGGCGGATTGCGGCCAATCCTAGACCTGCAAGTTCTGAACTGGGCTCTGCACAGACTCCCACCGAGATGCTCACGCAGAAACGCATTTTAGCGAGCGTCTGGCATCAGGATTGGTTCGCAGCGGTAGACTTCAAAGACGCGTACTTCCATGTCTGATTCTTCCTCGACACAGACCCATTCACCGGTTTGCCATCGAGGGTCAGTCATATCAGTACAAAGTCCCCCCTTTCGGCCTGTCCTTGTCCCCTTGCACCTTTACGAAAGTCGCAGAGGCAGCCCTTGCCCCACTAAGGGAAGTGGGCTTCCGCATCCTCAACTATCTCGACAACTGGCTAATCCTAGCTCACTCGCGGGACATGTTGTGTGCGCACAGGGACCTGGTGCTCAGGCACCTCAGCCGCTTGGGGCTTCGGGTCAACTGGGAACAGAGCAAGCTCGCCCCGGTTCAGAGCATCTCTTTTTTCGGTATGGAGTAGACTCGGTCTCAATGATGGCGTGCCTCACCAACGAGCACGCGCAGTCAGTGCTGAACTGTCTGCATGTGTTCAGACAGAACACATTGGTCCCACTGAAAACCACTTCAGCACTGGCTACAGACCCTAGTCAAGAGACGAGCATGGTGCCATGGCACACACCGCATCCTTGTCACGCAGGCTTGCTGCCATTTTCTCAGCCCCTGGTCAGACCTAGCGTTCCTAAGGGCAGAATGTTACGTCAGATGCCTCCCAATGGGGCTGGGGTGCCGTATGCAACGGGCACTCAGTCGTTGGCCCTTGGACTGGCTCGCGACTGTGCACGTCAACTGCCTCTAGTTGCTGGCAGTACAATTTGCCCTGAGGAGGTTATTGCCGTTGATCCAGGGCAAGCATGTTTTGATCCGGACGGACAACACAGCGACGATTGCGTACATCAGCCGCCAAGGTGACCTACACTCTCGTCGAATGTCACAACTCGCCCGTTGTCTCCTCCTTTGGCGTCCGCAGCTGCTCAAGTCGACTTGGATCGCACGCAGAGCTTTAGAAGCTCCGAGCAGCTCTTTGTCTGATTCAGTGGACAGCGGAAGGGAAGCGCTGTCTCCAAACAGAGGATCGCCCACTGGGTCGTCGATGCCATCACTATGGCATACCACGCCCAGCACCTGCTGCCCCCTGCTGGCCTATGAGCCCATTCTACCAGGGATGTTGCAGCTTCTTGGCTGTTGTCCCATGGTGCCTCTCTAGCAGACATATTTAGAGCCGTGGGCTGGGCAACACCTAACACATTTGCAAAGTTCTATAACCTCAGGGTTGAGCCAGTTTCGTCCCATGTGTTATCAGGTGACACAAACAGGTAAGTTTGGGTCAGCTGGCCGGGTGTATCGCTTGTGCATAGCGCCTTTCCCCTCCCTTGAGACGAAGACGTGCGCTCTTGCCCCAGTTGCGTTCGCAGGAAGTGTAACCCCTGGACGTTCTTCCTCCCTAGCCTAGAGGCCGTCGAGTCTACAGAGAGGCTCGCTGCCGCCCTGGTACGGGCGTCACTAGGCTCCCGTACTGAGGCAAGTGCTCCACATGTGCTGGTTGTCCCCCTAGGCAACCCTGTGTGATGTATATTCTGCAAAATGGTTTCCCTGCCGATAAACAGCATCTTCCTTGGGCAGAGGACCCTCTGTCCTTGGTCGCAGTGTTTGTATTAACTCCTCCCCCCTTGGGTAGGATCTACCAGGACGCCGCTCCACACAACGTGCTTCCGCTCCAAACCGGTAAAGACTGTGTGTTGTATTCCACCTAAAATCCCCCCCCCCCTCAGGGCAGGGTGTGGTCTCCGCGGTGTCCTCCTCTTTGGAGGGACACCCCCCAGCCTGGACCATATTTGGCCCCCAGCTGAACGATTTCATTCCTTTTGGGGAGACCAATAGAGGGAAGGCCAGTCAGTCCTTATACTCCTGAGCAGTTAGCCGTTCCCCTAGGTGCAGGGGACCACTTTATGCCTGCCAGTGTGTTGGGGTAGTTGTGCGACGGCTTGCTGCGCTAGCTACAAGGCACACAGAGGTCTGCTCGTCTCGCACCGCCAGTCTGTGTAACTCGGTTCAGCTCTTGTGGCGTTTTCCATTGGGACCCCTAGTGTCAACTCATCAATACAATGTCGAGTGAGAGGCAGATAGGGAATGTCTCGGTTACTGACGTAACCTCCATTCCCTGATGGAGGGAATGAGATGTTGTGTCTGCCACAACACTGAACCAACCGCTGAAATGGTTGGGTATTTGGCTTGGCTCCTCAGTGCGATACCTGATGTGTGTTTGCAGCATCACTCCTTTTATACCCATATGTCCGGGAGAGTGGCATGCAAATTTCTCAAGATCAGAGATGTCTGGGCTCCGCAGGAGCAACCCCTAGTGTCAACTCATCGACACAAAGTCTCGTTCCCTCCATCATGGAACGGAGGTTACGTTAGTAACCGAGACGTTTTGTATCATTGATTCATCTGTTGTTGTTTAGTTACTTTATAATTTTTAAATATGATAAATACCTGTATGTGCTATTGAGGAAAACATTTGTTGCTGGATTTTCCCAAGTTTGTGAGGTTCCTGACATTGTGTCTTCCAAAGAGTTCTCCAAAAACATCTCCTGGCTTAATTAATTGAGCACAACGGCATATGACTCTTTTTCATCATTACGGTATCATTATATTACTTAGTGTTTGAATATATCCACATGTTCCCAAAGTAATGCTACTTTTGACAACACTACAAAAAACATTTGGGGCTAAAGTAGCCCAGCAAAACAGCAATGTAGAGTTTTGTCATACCACTACTCACTGGATAAAGTAGCTAGTTACGGACAAGCGTTCTGTTTTAAAACAGCTGTCATGCTACTGAAAAATGTATTCAAGTTAGTAGTGTTGTTAATTTAATTATTTACTCCAATATTTACTGCAATCACCATACAGACATAGAAAGCAACAGAAAATGCAGCCATTAGTGAATTATATAATACTTCATACAGTTTATTTTGCAGGTTATGAAAAACATAAACATGAACTTCCAGGAATAGGAATTTCACACTAAATACTGTAGATTAGGGATATTTTGATGTATTGCCCAAATCTCTGCCTAATAGCAAAAAAATCAAACACCGTTATCGAATCTAATCATTGCGGGTCAAAAATTCTCTGTAATAAATAATCATTTAATACCTAAAGTCCATGTCAAATAAGTTGTCCCAGTTGTCCTTGAGGTGGTTTCAAGACCAACCCCACTACGGCGATGCTATTGTAGACATGACTGCACACATTGTGTTTAAAGGAATTATTGTTTAATATTATAACAATAACATATACTAGTGCAGCGGACACAGAGAGCTTTCAGTGCCATGGCCTTGTCTTGTTATTCCTCCCTGTAGTTAAACCTGTTCAACAATAAACAACATGACTAAATCTAAAAGGACTATGTGCTGAATAAATGTGTCTCGGGAGCAGAGGGGAGGAAACTGTGCTTTTAAATGCTTAACACAAGATACGTGAGTGCAAAGAACCACCAAAACCTGATATATGTGTAAAGAAGAAAAAAAAAACTATGTCTAGGTATGGGAATTATAAGAAATAATTATGTTAACAGGCTTTATACATAATGGACTGCCTGGATGAAACATTCCTGTTTGTGCACTACTCTACTTCCTCTTTTGGAAAAGGAATTTTACTAGCATTTCACCTTCAACCGGAACTTATGCCAGAAAGAAGTATTTGAATGCAGTATGTCAATACCACTTCAATCTGATCAAATGAGATCAAGTGCAACCTGTTCTAGCCTCTGGAAATCAGCAGTGTATACTGCAGTTGGCATGTTTTAGCAGATTTTTGGGCCATAACAGGACTCCTGACCTTTGAAATTGAGTCTCTGCTACTGATGGATCCCTTCCGAAGTTCCAGTATTTGCCTTGGCTGGAACCGTCTACCTCCATGAGTGGTTACAGGTCTCCACTGAGTGGCCGGGAACCACTGACAGCCAAGAATGCTCTGTTCCTACTGAGATATTACCAGGATTTGGCTCAAAGGGGACACTCTGAGCAGTAAAGAGAGTGGAAATGGGAGTGAGCGAGAGAGAGTGACTATAATTCTGAATGTCACTTCATTTTACAACGAATATTATTTCATACACAGAGCTATACACATAGAGCGCTCCTCCTATTAAACTACAGACCATGACAGACCCAAACCACTGATATTATACTCAGCTGAGTGGCACCACAAGACCATCAAGTCAGTTTGATGCTAAAGAATCATCAGAGATGGACTGTCGTGTTTCTGAATGTGTGGTCCAGTCGATAAGTAATGCAGTAACAAAGGAAGCAACAAATATCTACTTGTACAGTTGCAGCCAGTGACGTTCTGTGAAATATTTTGCTGTTGGAGTGTTTTACAGTTTTATCACAATAATATCATCAACAATTTTGGTTATTTTGCATATCTATCATTAAGCATTCAACTGTGAGATTTTAGGTTCAAATGATCTGTGTATGATTTATAAAGGTAAATGTTAATTTTAGATCCAATGCATTTTTTTTTTCACTATTTGAATCACCTTTTTGTCTTAGTTCAATTTAAATGGGCCTGTATGTAACAAATCATTCCTTTTTAAGAGTACAAATATTCCATGTAGAGTCTCAATTAGTATGAGCTCATAAAAGCTGCATGCAGAATAACTCTAAAAGAAATAGTAAAATGCTCTTGAATTATACCATGTCACCAGTGTTGGGGGTAACAGGTTACAAGTAGCATGTTAAGTAATCAGATTACTTTTTTCAAGTAACAAATAAAGTGACGCAATATTTGTTATTTTAGACCATAATATCTGAGTTACTTTTTAAATAAAATAACGTGTTGCTTTTGTACACCTCTACTTTCCCTGTATTAGAAGAATTCAGGAGAAAAATTGTGCAAAATTCAGGGAGGAGACATGATGGGTATTGTAGTTCTATAGAGTGTGTGGACCACTGATCTATATATATAACTGGATTGCTCAAAGAATTCTAAACTGCCAGCAGTAGGTGAAGCTACCGGAAGTGCTCTGGCGGCCATCTTACTATTCCCTACCAACAGAGAGCATCACGGCATGTGCGGCGTTTAACCGTGAAACAACACTCACTTAAGGATGTGGCTAAAGTGCCCACAGGTTGTAATTTTTGACTATGTACATATTAAACACACATTAGTCATTATCCCCATGTAGATTCGGCATAACGATCATAATCTTTAATAATCAACAGTAAAAATACAACAACAAAGTGTATTAATACCCCTTTTTAAAGAAAAGTTATCCAATAGTGACATCTGCAGATTGTTACAGGATGCAAAGTTTCTCTGCCTTTATAGTTTAAATCTGTTGATGCTCATTGTTTATAATGTTGACAAATTATAAATCTGCATAATTTGCCAACATTATTAACTCTTTTTTGACTAGATTATACAGTAAATGTGAACTAATTGGGGGGGGGGGGGGGTGCATGCACATCAACAAGTTTTAACGCCTTATACCCGCAGGGGGGCGTGAGCGGGCCGTGGGGGCGTGTTTATAATTTTATTACCTTTGTTTTATAACAAATATTCAATCAACTATCATAAACTATGCCTCATTTGATAGCTAAAACACTCAAAAATCACGTTCTGAACTTGTTTTTGCAATCAATACACCAGAGAGGAAAGGGTTAAATTAAATGCTGACAGACCGACCCTGTAAATATGAACAAAATGAACGGCAATACTCATCTTTCATCTCCTATGGTTCAGATCAGTTCGGACGAATCCAAGAAACACCAGCATACATTTCAATGTAAGGGTCTACTCTTCAAAATGCATCCCACTTTTTAATCCAAAACAACAAAAAAATAGGGAAAAAACGAAATATCCTCCTCAGTTTTCATGAGCGCTTCCAGTTAGAGTAATCCATCATGTTTACTTTCAATGAAATATCGATTCTAATTTGTATTCCAATGTTCAAAAACCATCTCTCCCCCGTAGTTTGGACTGTTTCCGATAAAATGAGCCATTCCCTGTTTCTCTCCTTCAATCACAGGCTCTGTAATGACCAAAATATGAAGGGAGCGCAACAACAGGCTGCGGGACCTGTCACTCTCGCACCTCAGTTTTTGATTGGATAAAAGCCACCCAATGTCTGGTCAGCAAAATTTTGATGGATGGGAGTATTAACCAACTAAAACACGATTGCAGTGATTGACAGTTTGCTTAGTTTACCTCAGAAGATCTGTCTAATACAAGTGCGTCCACTCGTGCGCTCTTTGTCATTTTACGCACAGCGCGCACAGTTTTTACCATTGTTTTGCTACACGGAGCTCGTTTCAACGCGCGGATTTATTCTAACATTATATCTAACAATCTACATCATGGATCGTCGACTGAAGAGGAGTTTTTGTGGTGTTGAGAGTGTTTTGGAGGAGTTAATGAGGAGTAGCGACGAAGAACAGCAGAAAGACGTAGAAACAGACATCTTAGACAGAGAGAGCACGGTGTCGAGTGTCGATTCGGCTGAAGAGGAGATGTTTCTCCATGGACTCGATCCCGTATTAGATCGGTAAGTTGAAACACATCGTCTTGAGTTTTTATGTTTATGAAGTATTGGCAGTTTTTCTGTTCATATCATGTTTTTGATTATAAAATGACTACCAAAGACACGAGGCTACACGAGTAGCTATGTGATAGCTGTATATTATACATAAAGACCATAATATTTATATCACACACACACATTATATTTATGATGCATATAATATAACAAAAATATCTTTATCTTTATCTTTCCTGTCTTTCAGTGGCTTTGGTTTCCAGTTGGTAACAAACCTTGTTAGTGACTGCCTTGGATCAACATAAATACTGTAAATACTGTAATTGCTTTTTTTTTTCTTTAGTAATTGGATATTTATTATAATTATCAGTTTATTGTAATTTATTTGAGTAAAAAACACTGTTGCAATTACAAATGTTGTTTTCTTTTTATATAATTTATTAATTAGTTGTAAAACGATCACTTTTGAAATGCATACATGAAGTGAGTTTTTTTTTGTTTCACTGTTTTTGCAATCAGAATTGTTCAAAATAAAGAGTATTTTGTTAAAATGTTGTGCTGAAATCATTTTTTCTTGTGTGGTTTGATGAGCAGAACAGTTCTGAATTGATATACATGTATGTAGTATGTAGTGTTTACTCCTTATGTCATTTGGTTACCAGATGTCCATTTGGAGTCTCCAAATGGCCTTTTGGAAAGGACGCCTAGACTTTCCCTGAATAAAAGCTTACAGAAACTACATTTTTGGGAGTATCATCTTCAAATTTGAATCAGAACATGGTCAGACATTCAGTTTTATCTTTATGGTGTTTTCAGGCCTTTAACATAAAAGTCTGATACATTTTTCCCTAAATGAAGTTCATTTATAGAAATTGTGAGTCACTTTCATGTAAATTTGACCTTGTTTTACTCTGTTCCTATGCTACTTTTGAATTAATATGACTCTTGGGTAACAAAGTTTCAAGTGTCTAGTTTAAAAAAATATCAGAGTTATGAACGTGGACCATATGGTTTAGGAGCTACAGACATTTGTATTTGGGTATGTCATTTTCAGAAAATTCTCAAAAATAGGGGTGCTGGTTAAGAGGAAGTTGTTAATAAAAACGTCTAGCTTTGTGTTGATATTCTAACTAGACAGTACCTCTTAAGAATAAATCCAGAAGAACCAAATATAAAAATGTAGTATAGTATACACACACAAGTTCATATGCAGTATGTGTGTGTGTGTGTGTGTGTGTGTGTGTATACAGGTATATATATATATATATATATATATATATATATACATTCATAAATTAAGTTACCTTTACTTAATGGAATTATCCATTTGCATTCATTTCTGGAATATGTACATACCAGCTTGTGAGCATTTAATTATTTCAACAATCCCCTGATCTTTTAAATCATAATCAGAAATAGGTTTATTGACATATGCACACTAAAGGAAATCATACATATTTATTTGTTCAGTAACAAAAGCTTCCAAGTACACACAAAGATTTACTTAAACTGAACAATACAATAAAAATTTGCAGATATGTGGGGACAAATCTGCTAATGGATTTAACAACAATGCCACATTATTCAGCTTTCAAAAGAATGGTAGCAAAACATGCCATCAGAGCTAGTGGCAACAGTTCTCCACCGGATAGCACAGTGACACTGGAGGCAACATCTTCTGATATGCTGGCATTTCAGGCAGTGACGTTCAGCCTGAAACAGAAGACATAGAGAAAAACATCACTGTATGTCTTCAGAGCTTGTCCATGTTCAAAGAGGCTGTGGTGGGGTACATAGCAGGCTTTGCAGTTAAAACAACTATGAAGTTGATTCTGTGCACTACCTGTTTATCAGCACTCAGTGTCGAGAGCTCTTCCCAAGATGAACACACTGATCGACATGAAGTCCTGAGGTGGATTTATAAGACCGTCAGATAGCGTCCTGAAAGTCTGCAAGACAGCTGAGCGATTTCTTCAACAGCACACACTCACAAGGCCCATCTCTGTCCCCACAAAGGTTCTGGATCTCCATAGTGGTTCTGCATTCAAGGAACTTGAGGCAAACATGTTCAACCTAGAACCATACAACAATCACATCTTCATACTCAAAGTGCATTGCAGAAAGCTGCACAAACATCAGGCTCCACTTCATTGCCAAGGAAACATGTGCTGTATCACACTCCAAATGGCTTAGGAAAACTCTGGGCAAGCTTGTACTGCAAAAAAGAAGAAAAAAGAAAAGTTTGATATAAAGATCAGGGGCCGGTTGCACCAGCTATACGGATGTTTAAACTTAGCCTAGTTGTGACGTAAATGGGCACGAAGTCACAATTTATGCACTATAAAATATTTGAGCGTTGCACCATTAAACTTTGGTAGAATGTAACCCTAAGTATAAACTGAATTTTTATGGAAGACTCCGAGCAGGTGTAACTGATGGAATAAAAAAGCAGACTGATATTTTATGACATCAATAAGCTCATGTTTTGCATGACTTTTGCATTATTTGACATCAATCAAATAATTGTGATTATGACAATTAATTGCCTTTTTATTAGTTGCTGCTCTTGTGACGTCCACAGTGACAGTTACGTGAGCAAACATGGTTTGTACATCAACCGTAACAAAATCAAATAGAAGTTCATGGCTTTTTAATACTTCTGTGTACAAATATGAAGGCTGCTTGTTGGATCAAGGCAGGTAAACGTCATATCATGCAACTACGCATCACTTTACGGAGAGTTTACAACTTACTAGTTAAGTCTTGCCTTAAGAACAGGTGGATCAACCAAATTAAGCACTGACTTAGTTGCAAACTAACTAGTAGTTACAAAGCCTTGAACATTCTACCCCAACTTAAGACCTTACGCACAGCTATTTACTCAACCTCATGTCCTTCCAAACCTGAATGACTTTTTCTGTGGAACACAAAAGATTATATTTAAAAAAAATTTTTTGTCCATATAATGAAAGTCGTTGGTGACCAAAACAAGCTATTTTGCTCACCGTTTACTTTGCTTATATGGAATACAAAATAAATTTTTGGGGTTCTGCAAAGAAGTCACATGGTTGGAAGGACATGAGAGTAAAAATAACTAACAGAATTTACATATTTGGGTCAACTTTTCTATTAATAAAAAATGTTATAACTATCTGAAACACTAATTTTATAAGACTATTGTTATACTGCATGTTGCAAAAGTATCTTCATTGCCAATAAAAACAGACAGTATAATCTTTTTTACTCTTTTAAAACAGGTCTTCAGTGAAGCCAGGCTGACAACTGTCTCCTCATACAGCTTTTCCTCCTGTTGCAAACCAATTCCAGTTTTATCTAACATTCAGTGGGATGTTTATTGAAATCCAAACGGCAAACTAACCTTGTTTAACTTCAACAATATCCATGTGCTCCTTGTCAGGGCTGGACTGGAAAGAGAAATTGGCCTGGGATTTTACATAGCAACTGGCCCACAAGTTGTTGGGTTGTGTTGTTCGCTAACGCGGCGGCTCGTTTTAGATTATCACGGCCGACACAGCGGCCCGCTCGGTTCTCCCGATGGCCAGTCCACCCTGATCGGCCCAAAGTGCGTCGGTCCACTGGAAAAATGCCCAGTATGCCAGATTACCAGTCCTGCCCTGCTCCTCATCTATTTCAATTGATCACTTTATAAATGATGCCCAGGAGCTGGTCCGTATTCAGGGCTGCACTGCAAAAAGTACAAATCACACACAGAGAATTAATGCAAGCCCACATTATATTTATCATATGTAACCGGTGTTGATCTGCCATTAGATATTCAACTTGCTAACTTGGTGAGTTATACTGTTATTCATTGTGGTTATTTTCCTAAGTTAAAGTTAGCTGCATAGCTAATATTAATTTATCCTAAGAAAATAACCACGTAATGTTCAATGTAAACAAAAGCTACAAAGCATAATTATGTATTCAGAATAAAAACTTTAAAGCCTGCAAAAAATATGTTTGAAAATGTCTACTGATATCTTACCTCAGTTTCTTAAACATGTTTCTATTGAAGTAACACGTGCGCCGCTGAACGTAATGCTGCTGCAATAAAGAGTAACATAACACGCTCACCCTTAGAATAAGCGGGGGGGGGGGAATGAGAGTAAAAATAACTAATTAATTACATATTTAGGAAGATTGCATTGTGATGCAGTGTATGCAGGCTTAACATATTTTTTTTTTTTTATGTGACTGGATAGGTAAAAATTACTCACCAAAACAGACGATTTCCCATTGAGACCCATAGGAATACAGAATGTTAGGGAATACCAAGATGGCGGCGCAGTAGCTTCACTGTTGTGACGTCATGAGCAATCCTGCTATATATATAGATCAGTGGTGTGGACAGAGATTATTTAGCTGAGACCAGTCACTTCTATTTCAATGAATGAGAGAAATTGGAATGCCCAACCAAGAAGCTCTAGCACCCAACAGTCAATAGATGTTGATAGGAAGTCCCACCTTGCAGGTAAAAGAGCCAATCACCTTTTAGATATAGACATTGCCTGTCAATCAACTCGCTAACGCTCATGCGCATTAGCTATACAAGCTGGGAAAATTGCACGTAATATGAGGTCAACATTCTGTTGAGTGAAACGTGATTGATTCCTGTGGTTAAACACACTGCATTCAAAAATCAGTTAATACGTTTAGGTTGAGGGATTATAAGACTAGTCTTCCAATGGCCACAACATGATATACAGGGTGAAATACTCGCTCAATTCACTGATTTATGCAGCCGAACTGCTCTGTTACAGCAGAGTATGGGATGAGAAAAGCTGACTCTGGATCAGTGGCTCTGAGCAATGTTCTACATAGATTGTGCATGCAGAGAAAATGTCATAACTTAAAGATCAACTTAAAACAAGCATGCACTGAGATGACTTAAGTGAAAAATATTCATTTATTCATCAGACTTATTCCTTGAACATATTAGGCTCGCATTCCACACTGAATTTTATCTTGACTAGTATTAAGAACATCTTAAGTTGACCCTGACATTGTTGATGGGCACAGCACATGATATATATGATGCAGGTTCAAGTGTTGGACTTTGCTGCTTCAGGTAAGACAGTGATTATTCTTCATTATTCATATAGGCTGCCATGTTGATGGAAAGACAAATCATGCATATTCATGTTATTGATTCTTTTTTATAAATATGATGAAGACCTACTTTCTAAATAATATGTTTGTTTACTATGATGTTTTTGACATGAGTGTTGTACAGTAGCTAGCATGACCTGTAATGTATCTTGGATGGAATGCATAGCATAGCAGAAGAGAAAGTGGCTGTGAGAAAAAAGTAGCGCAAAAATAACACAAAAGTAACGTACCGATTTACTTTCCATAAAAAAAATACTTTTTTACTTATTATTTTACTTTTTCAAGGAGGAATGCAATATTCTAATAAGTTACTTTTAAAACTTCTGGGCTTCCTTACCGGAAGGAATTTTTCATACAGGGTTATGAAAAATATTTTCTCTCATATATAAAAAAGTATATAAAAGCAATTTATAGTTTTTGCTGGGTTTGTTTTGTGTCGATGACATAATGGGAAACTGGATCCAGTTGTGTTGCCCTTGATGGAACAAACTTCAAAGGACATGATGCTACCACCACCATGCTAGAGGGTAGGATGATGTTACCTAGATGTAAAGCTGTATTTGATTTTCCCCAAACATAGTATGCCTTGCTTTCTGGCCAAAGAGCTCAACTGTCGTCTCATCAGGCTACTATACTGGCTGCCAAACAATTTTAGGTTTTGTCACATGGCTTCAAGCAAACTCCAGGTATGACTTAATGTGGGCCTTTCTCAAACGTGTATTTTCTGTTGCTCTCTCTAAAAGGCTGAATCTGAGAAGAGACTGTTGATGTCTGGACAGTTTCTTTAATTTCAGCTAAAGAGCTATTCATCTCAGTTAGTGTTATAGCTGCTCTCATGCTCACTTTTCTGAAAATTGCCCTTCCTGTCCAGTTTCATGTAGCCTGATTTTAATAGTACATATCTTGTATTTTCCATTTTGCTAGGATTTAAAATCAACAAGGGACACCCTATTAATGTTTAAAGGTGCATTCAGTAATGTTGTCCTCATTAAAAAAGTTTTCCTCCTAAAGAAAATAAAAGTAATTTTGAAACATAGGTATAAAATCATGAGCAATCACATGAGATGAAGACTCCAGTCATATCAGTATCCTTATAAAAGCTGTTTTATTCTACATGGAGAGAGTCTGCACCATAGACTGTAAAAAAAAGATGGACAACGTCCCTTCGCTCTTTTCCATTGGTGAGAACTGAAGCCGCCAGTGTCCCGATATGGCGCTGACATCTTGGGACTTGAGTCTGCGCAGTTGTGATTTCGGGACCAGACCTGCGCGGTAGTGAGCAGGAAGTAAAGTCGCGAAATCAAGGCCCCGCCCTCACTCTCGCTGAATCAATCGCAAGCACACGCCCCTGCACTTTTGACTTATGACGGTGTGAAATAATTCATTATAGAAATTTAGATATTACATTTAAAGCTCCAAACTCCTCAGTCCTCCGAAGATCCCGTGTTACGTCCAAGGACGTATTCATTTATTTATTTATTCATTTACTTATAGTAATATAAGTATCTTCTTCTGAACCTTTGATTTACTTTATTTCTGAAAGTGTGGACGTGGTTGTGTGCCCTGTGTTTGTTTTGCTTGCTGTCTCTCCTTCGCTCTCTACTCGCTCTCAGGCCTAATCATCAGCACCTGTCACTCGTTTGTGAGTGTGCCTGAGATGGAGAGTATAAGGTTGCCGTCCAGTGTTTGCAGAGGGAGACGCACTTCTCCGCTGCTCTAGATTGAACACTGGTGTTAAATTGGGCTAGTTTCTGATTTAGACACTGTAGTTGAGAGTTAGCTGTGGCTAACTGAGAGTCACTGACTTGTGTTAATGAGATCCTGAGCTCATTTCAGCTAAATACTAGGCAGAAGTGAAAGTTATTGTGTGATTGCTAACCTGTTTGGTAGTTATTGTTGTGAGGGGGGCTGTAGGGGGTGAGTGCCTTTTTCTTTGAACTCTGTTTGTCCTTGTTTCTGCATAGCAAGGGAGTTGAGGGAAGTTTGGTGTTGTTTATTTCTTTTTGGTTAACCTTTCTTAGGTTAGTTAGGACTCCTCCCAAACTTAGTCAGTGGGTTGTTTTCTTTGTTATGTTAGGCCTTGCTCACCCCTGAGCCATTGCTCCCTGACAATGTATGTTCTGTCCTTATTTTCTTTTTTTTTGTAAATAAAATCCTTTTGTTGATATCCTCTGGTGTTGTCTTCACTCTGGGACAGAGGTTTGAAGTGTGTTCTCGCCTTTCTTTTTTTTTGTCTCTTCGTTACCTCTCCTTTCGACCCCTAGACGGATAGGAGAACGTAACAAGTGGGGGCTCGTCTCTTCGTTTAAACTAATTTGGAAAGAAACTCATCTATGTGGGGTAAGTCTTCTTTTTTGTGCTGTTTGGCAGTTTTTTGGTGGGTAAGGAAACTGTGGTAGATGGAGTTTGATTTGATTGCATTTACTCTCCAGCCTACCACAGAGGCTTTTGAACGTTGTAGAAAAGTCGATTTATTGTTGATAGCTGACTTTTTTAACATTAGTGTCCCTAGGGAGGCAGCGAAAAGAATTATTAAGCAAGAGTTGCGTGATAGGCTTGTGGAAACTGGGATTTTACCAGAAGACGCTGCTATGGAGGAGGTTTCGCCTGACGTAGCATTGGGAGCTTTGTCGGACGAGGGCCCTCCTGCAGTAGCTTCTTTCGATCCGGTAGTGGCAATTAAAATGAAAGAGTTAGATCTCCGTATCAAGCAAGTGGAGCGCGAAACGTTACTCATTAAACTGCGTGTCATAGAAGCAGAGACTGATCGCGATTTAAAACTACGTCAGTTAGAAGTAGAAGGTCCGGAACTGAAGGATAGACCTATTCCTTTTCCTCGGTCGCGAACTTCTCCTAGTAGCTCGTCATCTGCTGGCCCACAGAGTTTGCATGCAGCTGAAGCTAATGCGAACTTTGATGTCAGTAGGTATCTCAAGCTTGTTCCACCGTTTAGAGAGAGCGAAGCGGACGCATACTTTGTCACGTTTGAACGGATAGCCACAAAATTGAGTTGGCCAAAAGATATCTGGGCCCTGTTTTTGCAGTGCAGTCTCTCTGCTTTACCACTTGAACAGTCTCTTGACTATGACACCGTCAAAGCCGCTGTTTTGAGGGCTTATGAGTTAGTGCCAGAGGCGTACAGACAGAAATTCCGCTCCCATGCTAAAACTGCCAAACAAACGTACGTCGAGTTTGCGTGAGAAAAACGCACACTTTTTGAAAAGCGGTGTTTTTCTAGTCGAATTGCTACTCTTTAACATCTTCAGGAGTTAATTCTACTTGAGGAGTTCAAGAATTGTGTACCTGAAAGTGTAGAGGTACATTTAAATTATCAAAAATTGACGTCTCTTATTGATGCGGCCGTGTTAGCTGACGAATTTGCACTAACGCGTAGGAATGTGTTCACCACGGTGAGACGTAATCTAGTGCCTTTACCAGATGACAGTTTAGCTCGAGAGAAGAGTCGTGTCTTTTCTCGTGCTAAGCCTGAGACTCCATCTAACTCACTTCGTAAGAAAGGTATTGATAAACGAGTCTGTTTTTTTTGCCTTGACCCAAATCACCTAATTTCCGATTGTAGGGCTTGGAAACAAAAAGTTGCTGCGTCACGTCCAAAAAGTGCAGCTTTGGTGCACACGTTAGGTGACGGCGATAATTCCACCACTGTTACTTGTGGGTATCAACCATTTCTACTGGATGGCACAGTGTCTCAGTCATTTCACTCTGAAGGGAAGTCAGTAAAGATTTTGAGAGACACTGGGTCAGCCCAGTCACTTATTCGTGAAGGACTATTGCCTTCGCTGTCTAATTATGCGGGTGCCGACGTTTTGATACGAGGGATCGGAATGCAATGTCTCAGCCTCCCCCTACATGACCTGTACTTAAAGTCAGATTTGGTTACAGGTCCTGTGAGACTTGGGGTTTGCTCACGGTTACCCGTCGACGGAGTGGATCTTATCTTGGGAAACGATCTTGCTGGTGGATATGTTTTCCCGCGGCCGGTGGTAATTAGTGAACCGAATCCAAGTAATTGTTCAAAAGTAGCACAATGCTTTTCCGCTGTATTTCTTGCATGCGCAGTGACGCGTGCCCAGGCATGAAAATTCAGAGACGTACTTGACCTCTCTGAAACCTTTTTGAACAGTTCTAATGATCATGACTTAACATCAGAAAAGGTTGATGTGGACGAAAACCGTAAGGTAGACACTGAGCCAGAGATGAATCCTGTCTTAGGGGTAGGCAGAGATCGGTTAGCGGCTGCTCAGAAAACAGACCCCTCGTTAACCAGGTGCATTGAGTCTATCGTAGATCTCAAAAAGAAATCCAATGGTAAGGTAGTGTATTTCTGGGACAATCAAGTTTTAATGCGGAGATGGAGACCAAAAGCCCATACTGCCCTTAACGAGGTTTTCCAGATTATTCTGCCTCAACCGTATAGGGAGCAGGTTTTGAAAATTGCTCATGAGCATGTGCTCTCTGGCCATTTGGGTGTCACAAAGACATTTCGACGTGTGTCTCGCTACTTTTTCTGGCCTGGGTTAAAATCGGCCGTGTCTAATTTCTGCCGCTCGTGCGTTGCTTGCCAGTTAGCTGGTAAGCCAAACCAGAAACTTCCCATTGCTCCTTTACACCCCATACCTGTTATGCGAGAACCATTTGAACGTTTGTTGATCGACTGTGTAGGTCCGCTACCCAAGTCAAAATCGGGACATGAGTACATTCTAACCATTATGTGTACAGCCACAAGATTCCCCGAAGCTATCCCCCTGCGCTCTATCAAGGCTCCTGTAATTATCTGCGAACTGATCAAGTTCTGTACCACCTTTGGTTTGCCTAGAGTCTTGCAAACTGATCAGGGCACAAATTTTACATCAAGACAATTCACTCAGACATTAGCTCAGCTGGGAATTATGCATGTACTCTCAAGCGCATATCACCCACAATCACAAGGCGCTGTGGAAAGATTCCATCAGACGCTCAAAACAATGTTGCATACCTACTGTCTCTCAAGTGGGAAATTCTGGGCTGAGGCTTTGCCATTTTTAATGTTTGCTATTAGAGAAGCGGAGCAGGAGTCACTTGGTTTTAGTCCGGCAGATCATGTATTCGGACACACGGTGCGTGGGCCTCTAAAAGTGTTAAATGAACAATTACTAGCAAAGGATGCTGTGCCAGTGACGATCCTTGAGTATGTTAGTTCATTTCGGGAGCGGTTGCACCAGGCACGCAATCTTGCTCTGAAACATTTGATGGTAACTCAGTCAAAGATGAAGAAACGCTATGATAAGAGAAGTGTCTCTCGTAGTTTCCAACCAAATGATGAAGTTCTTGTACTTCTGCCTGAACCTGGTTCAGCTTTACAAGCCAAATTTGCAGGCCCATATCAGGTGAAAGAGAAAGCGGTGACAGGAGAAGGAAGACTAGAGTATGTCACATTAATATGTTGAAAAGATTTGTGTGTAACTCAAAGCCTGTTTCTCCACCTATCCCTGCGCTACCTGTGCTACCGACAGTGACGGGTAATATGTCAGATGTAGAAGAGACCATGCAAGCCAGGGTACAAACTGGTGGAAGATTGCAAAACTCTGATGTGTTGAAAGATTTGCCTTCTTTTCTTGCCCATCTAAACCCTGAGCAGATCACGCAAGTTATTAGGTTGATGCATCATTACCCATCCCTGTTCTCCGATGTCCCAGGCAGAACTTCAGTTCTGCAACATGACATTGATGTTGGGCAAGCTAAACCCATTAAACAGCATCCTTACTGGGTTAATCCAACCAAGCGTAACTTAATGAAAACAGAAGTTGAATATATGCTACAGCATGACCTGGCCCAACATAGCCAAAGTCCATGGAGTTCTCCCTGTTTACTGGTCCCAAAGGCCGATGGCACTTTTCGTTTCTGCACAGATTTCCGCAAAGTCAACGCAGTAACAAAACCGGACTCTTTTCCACTCCCCCGTATGGAGGATTGCGTGGATAGAGTGGGGTCAGCTACATTTGTTTCAAAGCTGGACCTGCTGAAAGGCTACTGGCAAGTGCCCCTGACCGCCCGTGCCTCAGAAATCTCTGCGTTTGCCACAACAGACTACTTCCTACAGTATTCCGTCCTCGCCTTTGGGATGCGAAATGCCCCAGCCACATTTCAGAGGCTGATGCAAATTGTGCTTGGAGATGTTCCTAACTGTGATGTATATATTGATGACATTGTGGTCTATAACAAAACATGGGAAGACCACGTTGGAACATTGAAGATGGTCTTTGACAGACTAGCACGTGCTTCACTAACTTTGAACCTTGCAAAATGTGAGGTAGGAAAAGCCACGGTGACCTACCTGGGGAAGAAGGTGGGCCATGTTTTTTTCAAACCAGTGGAAGCTAAGGTCGAAGCCATTCTAAGCTTTTCTAAACCCTGCAACAAACGTGAACTTTGACGATTCTTGGGGATGTCAGGATACTACCGGGGCTTCTGCAAGAACTTTTCATCGGTAGTTGCTCCCCTCACAGACTTGCTAAGTACCTCAAGAGTTTTTAAATGGAATTGTGAATGTGACAGAGCTTTTGAAGCTGCAAAAGATCTCCTATGTAATGCTCCTGTACTGACGGCACCTAACTTTGAACTACCTTTTAAGCTGCAAGTGGATGCCAGCACTTCTGGTGCTGGAGCTGTGCTGATCCAGGAGGATGCTCACTGTGTTGAACACCCTGTGTCCTACTTCTCCCGAAAGTTCTTGAAACATCAGAAATCATAGAGCACCATTGAGAAGGAAGCCTTGGCCTTATTGTGGGCCCTGCAGCATTTCGAAGTGTATCTTGGGAGCAGTGCAGTTCCAATAATGGTGTATACAGATCATAACCCTTTGACCTTTCTCTCTAACATGTCCTCTTCTAACCAGCGTTTGCTGCGCTGGGCCCTCAAGTTACAGGACTACAATATCCATATTCAGCATATCAAGGGCACTGATAACATTGTGGCTGATGCCCTTTCCAGAACTGGGGAGATGGAGATTTAGGGGGTGTGTGGTTTTAAGTCTAAAAGCTTGAAAGAATATGTAAGTAGATACTACTGTGGTTCCTGGTCTGTATTCTTAATGGTGGGGGTGTTACGTCCAAGGACGTATTCATTTATTTATTTATTCATTTACTTATAGTAATATAAGTATCTTCTTCTGAACCTTTGATTTACTTTATTTCTGAAAGTGTGGGCGTGGTTGTGTGCCCTGTGTTTGTTTTGCTTGCTGTCTCTCCTTCTCTCTCTACTCGCCCTCAGGCCTAATCATCAGCACCTGTCACTCGTTTGTGAGTGTGCCTGAGACGGAGAGTATAAGGTTGCCGTCCAGTGTTTGCAGAGGGAGACGCACTTCTCCGCTGCTCTAGATTGAACACTGGTGTTAAATTGGGCTAGTTTCTGATTTAGACACTGTAGTTGAGAGTTAGCTGTGGCTAACTGAGAGTCACTGACTTGTGTTAATGAGATCCTGAGCTCATTTCAGCTAAATACTAGGCAGAAGTTAAAGTTATTGTGTGATTGCTAACCTGAGGGGGGCTGTAGGGGGTGAGTGCCTTTTTCTTTGAACTCTGTTTGTTCTTGTTTCTGCATAGCAAGGGAGTTGAGGGAAGTTTGGTGTTGTTTATTTCTTTTTGGTTAACCATTCTTAGGTTAGTTAGGACTCCTCCCAAACTTAGTCAGTGAGTTGTTTTCTTTGTTATGTTAGGCCTTGCTCACCCCTGAGCCATTGCTCCCTGACAATGTATGTTCTGTCCTTATTTTCTTTTTTTTTGTAAATAAAATCCTTTTGTTGATATCCTCTGGTGTTGTCTTCACTCTGGGACAGAGGTTTGAAGTGTGTTCTCGCCTTTCTTTTTTTTTGTCTCTTCGTTACCTCTCCTTTCGACCCCTAGACGGATAGGAGAACGTAACATCCCGAAAAAAAGTCTGTTGGTGCTTCAGTGACTACTTCGCTCAGAGAACCTGTCAATCACAGCTGTCAATCATGATGTCACAGCACCGTTTTTATAACCCTAACTAAAAACAAACTTATTTTGAAAACAAACACTTGAAATTACATCAACGTGATAGAAACTACAGTAAATGACAGAAACAATCTTTGGAAAAAAGATATGTGAAGTGTAATTTAATTGTTTAGTTGGTCTCACGTCCCGTTGAATAACATGGGGAGGCGGGGCTTATGACCTATACAAGGACCAGTCACCGGGGGGCGATCGAGACATTTTGGCTTCACTTTTGAGGGCTTGTGTGGCACACTTGGTCTGCACATGGGGGCTGCCATGTTAGAATCACATGACCACCTGAATACTACTCGCTTAATCTCAGTAACTGTCCTGTTATTTGACACTTTCACTCATTGATTAAAGTAATCATGTCTGATTGTGAATACTACATTTCTACAATGACATCTGAAACTGAAAACTATTGATTTTAAATTATGCTGCATCCGAGCCACTACTGGTGCACTAAAGTGCACTTTTAATATAATCATTTGTAATATTATTACAAGTAAACAGAGAGGAGAAGCATCTATAAATTTAGTTATTTTCTGGTGTTTGTGTAATTGATTAAAAAGTAGGGTTTTCAAAAATAAAAGTGGTAGTACGTTTTTTGTTTTTGTTTTGTTTTTTGGAAATGGAAATCCAAATGGCCATGTGATTTGGGTGCACTGAAGGATTCAGAGGATATGCACATTTTTATTTTAGTCTGTACAGCAAAAAAATAAATAAACTTATTATAGTGCCACCTTGTGTTGATTATTACAATGTTTTGTATACAGCTTCTTGTAGAAACCCTGCTTGTGTATATAAAGCTTTCATGTTTATGGGCCATTCGAAAATTATGTTATATGGGGCTGAAATTTGATTGGATGTAGGTGGACATTTTTGTTAATTTGTTGAATTGACATTTTAAGGATATTTTAGCACTTAAACCAAAGAAGATGCATATTTTGAACTTTTTATTTTTATTTTTTTATTTTTTATTAAACACACTTATTTACAAAACACAATTTACAAAATCAAACGGCTGCGGAGTCTTGACAATGTTTTAGTTGTAGTGCCTCAAATTGACAGAATTATAAAAAATTTGGTGAGCGTCCTTAACATGTCCAGTTGTCTATGTGTTCCAGGTTTCGTTACATTTAGACTTTGTGTTAAGTAGATATTGGTCAATTAATCAAATTGAATACCATTGGAAAAATGATATCTTTGAAACTATTTGACATATTGAAATTCTTTTGATAAATTTTTGTCATGTAGGTTTGTAAAGAAAATGTGTCAAATCTTGTGCGAATCGGACAAATGGCATACGACTTCGAACAAGTAGGTTTTTCAGAAATAGAACGAAAACAATATGCCTTAATGGAAAATGTTTTTTGATTCTAGCCAATACGGTTCTGGAGATAATAGCGAAAACACAATAGATCTTACTATAGCGCCACCTAGTGTTAGACAAGTGTGTATATGTACTCCTGAGTAGCAGTTGAGATTTGGGACCACACTGTCATGTTTGGGGATTCTACGACTTGAGGTGTCTGACACCCAGACACTTGGGTGTCAAAGAAGAAAAAAAACAGTACAAACTTACCGTACAACTTCGGTGCTTGGACCCCTAAATATATGTTAGGTGTACACATTATTTGTATGTTCTTTTGTGTGCTTGTGCTACTGATATATATACAGAATTGAATTGCTCATTACATCATAACAGTGAAGCCACTGTGCGGCCATATTGCTATGCCTAAACATTCCAATGTCCCTATTGACTTAATAGGAAATCCTCTCATTTCAGCGCATAAACATTAGTCATTTAATCGCCGATTTTATATCTGAAATCTGCATGTTCACATGTAATTATTTATTTATTTAAAGTTGGGAATTTTTCCCATTACTTGAAACCCAGAGTGAGTTATGTGTATCTGTATCAAACATTATACCTCTATCAAACTTCATCAGCGAACAGATCAGCTGGATGTAAACAAGTTCACTGAAACTGAGGTAGAATACAAACAGACATTTACAGACTTATTTATTGTGAACATTGAAGTGTTTGTTCAGATTTACTTGTTGTATGTTTTCATTGTGCCTTGTTCTCGTGGTTTAACCATGCAAAACTGGTTAAAATGAAACTGATACGCTAGGTTTAAATGGCAAACAAACAGGTATTTATGACATGTATGACTACAGAGAGCACTTCAATATGAAAACATGCAATTTAGGAATCCCGGTCTGACTTTTTTAAAGTCCCTTCCAGGGGTAAGGATGTATTGTCGCCCTAAACAAGCAGATATTACAGCTTTTCCTACTTACATTACAACTTTTGGACAGTTTTCCCACGTCCTGATTGTGATTGTTGTGCTGCACTAGCAGGTAAATTCTCTGTTGTCGTGATCTGCGTATATTTTCTCCCTCGTAACAACATGATTTTCACTAGACTGCGAAACGCAACTGTCATATCCGCATATCAGTTAACCGAACGGTTAAATGTGGGAGTTTTCACCTGTCATTCATTGATGATCTATGAGAGTTTGGGTATACCGAGATGGCCACTCGAACACTTCCAGTGGCTTGACCTCCTGCAGGCAGTTTAACGTTGCGTCAGCGATCCAGTTCTATATATACTGTATATCAGTGGCTTATACACATGTATACATTTATGACAAGTAACAGTAACGTTCTCTTATAATTTGCAGTTTATCTTTATTATTTAATCTATTACCTTCTTCTCAGTATTTAATGCCTTTAGTTAAGTGGAATTTCCTTTTTTCTCTCTTCTTTTTACTATTTTAGACAGCAGTCAAATGTTTTTGATGGCCCTTAAGTTCCCCTTAGTGTTCAACAGTACCATTCAGAAGGCCTAGAATTGCTGTCCCTCCCCTGTGTTAAATTAATTATGAGTTCCTGTATCCAATCTATCCCAGGCCATGAATATGTAATGCTTTTTAATGAATCATAACAAACATATACCCAATGCCCAACAGTGTACAAATGCATAATCTCAAAGGAGTGGCCTTTGAAAAGCTAATGAGAGACAGTCTTTCTGGATAAAGGGGTAGAAGGGGAAAATCAGGCTGCATTCACACAGCAGCACAGTACAGTAGTCAGTTCTGTTTATAGAGCTAAATATGGTTATGTTCATACAGAATTTGGATATAAACAAGAGTGGCAATCGCATTCTAGCTATACTGAGAACTGAAGTTGGGCTTGACTTTGGTTATTCATTCATTCAAACAGTATTTGATCCATTTCTGTGAGCTGTTGAATGAACAGGGAAGTTTGAAAGACCCCTGTTTTTAAATGTGGATGTCAATCAAAGTATATGGTAAAAAATTGTTACTTAGCCCATAATTATATATTAAATACAATACAAAAATGTACATAAAAACAAACTATAAGCAGTGGTTTGTTTGAGTTTAGCAGAGATGTTGGGATTTAATTCACCTAGATAAGGCATCATAAAAGTGTGATGAGTTATTCTCTCAACTTATTTACAGCACTCTAGAGACAAATTCTGAACAACGCAAATAATAAAAGGAGCCATTTGTCATTTTTGGCACTGCACACTATTTGTAAAAACCATCAGAGATGGCAATTATGAAATATGATGTTCCATAAAAGCTTGGATATTTATAAACATCCCAATATGATCCACAAACTGCACTCAAGTTGCAGTTTTGTCATATACAGGGCTGAAAATAAAGACATAGCATTTGAAGAAATTACCTATACTAGTACATAAGACAAACCAACAGAGCTGAGACTGCATAACTCTAATTTACTGAGGCATTTTGGGCAATGTTGCCTTCTTTACTCTTTTTTTTAACAAAAGAGATTTGCAAACCATTGATTTAGAGATGGAACAAGAGTTGGCCTAATATTGAGAAATATGTAATTCACACTCTGAACACTGGGGGACAAATTCATTAGCAGTTGCACCACTTTAACTGCCATGTGTTTTTTCATTGCAATCCTGCGTCTCATTACAACATGACCACAATGTGTACATTTTCTGTTGGTCATGACAGTTGGTTATTACCTGGCATATAATCACATGCGTGGTATAGTCAAGCACACTTTTGGCATGTTAAAGAGATGATTCAGGGGTGCAACTACAATATATGCAAAGCAAGGGGGGCAGTACAACTGTTGGGTTTCCAATAAAGGTCCCAACTGCTTCTCAAGTCTGTTAACAGGGCTGTTATATTATATTATGTTAACACAAACAGCAGAAGCCTCAAGTGCAAGTTGTTGCTGTGATTGCATATATTGAGCCGCCTTGCGAACAGTGCTTTTGCCAGAGCTGATCATACATACGGAGATCATACTGCGGAGTCATGACAGTTTTGTAGTTGCAGCGCACCTAAGTGACAGAATTGTACTATATTAAATATGCGTCCTTAACATGTCCAGTTGTCTAATGTGGCAGGGCGGAGGGCGGGGCCGGGTCGTGATCATACACACCCGGTCCCGTATTAGGCTAATCAAGCCTCCGAGGTATAAACGTCGACTGCAGGGTTTCGGCACCAGTGTAAAGGGATGAATGGAAAGGAGGAGGCGAGAACCGGCTTTTCAATATAAATAATAGTTTAAGAAACTTAAAACAAAGACACAAACACACACATGACGGACATGTCCGTAAACGATCTCTCTCTTTAAACCTCGGAGGCTTGATTAGCCTAATACCCGGCCCTGCCCTCCGCCCTGCCACATCTATGTGTTCCAGGTTTCATTATGTTTGGACTTTGCGTTAAGTAGATATTTGTTAATTAATCAAATTTTATACCATCCATCCATCCATCCATTGTCAACCGCTTATCCTGTGTACAGGGTCGTGGGGGGCTGGAGCCTATCCCAGCTAACAGTGGGCGAAAGGCGGGGGACACCCTGGACAGGTCCAAATTTTATACCATTAAAAAAAATTGTCTTTGAAACGATTTCACAAATTTAAATTCTTTTGATAACTTTTTGTCATGAGGATCGATAAATAAAACGTGACACATTATGTATGAATCGAGCACAGCCTAGGAGGATTTCAAATTTTTTTTCAGAAATGGTGGGAAAAATATGTATAAATGGAAATGGAAAATTATCTGACTATAGTGCCACCTAGTGTTGGACAGGTGTGTATGTGTACGCCTGAGTAGCAAGATTTGGGACCTTCCTGCCAAGTTTGGGGCCTCTACTACATGCAGTTTCTGATACCCAGACACTTTTATGGCAGAAGAAGCAGAAATAGCCAGTGTTGTGTCTGTGTTTTCAGTAATAGCATTATCAACCACTTCCTCTGTTCGTAAACCGATTTCTCATGGATTGATGTGAGATCCACTTACATCAGTCTATGCTTTCCACATTTCTGAACTGCTGAGGGTAACACCTTGTCCTAATCCTGGAGTCTTGGTATTCCAGCTGCGCAACTGGTAGAGCATAGTGCTGCTAACATTATGAGTCAGATTAGATTAGAACTGAAAATATATACAAAGCCACCTTGGACAAAAGTGTCTGCCAAATGCATAAATGTAAATTTAACCAGACATGATGTGATAAGATTTCAGCGACACTCACTGTCCTCACTGAATGCAATAATCAGAAAACATTTGATGTTATATTTACAGTTATGAACTTTGGGATTTGGGACTGGTGTAACACTACAAAATAGAAATCAAGCAATAAACAGAATGTCCTGAGAGAGATAGATAGTATTGTGTCTCTATCGCATCACATCTGGTTGGGACACCAGACAACAGTGTTATTGTTGGTGAGAAAAACAAGCCTGGAAAAGGAACATTTATAAGATTGACAAGTCTGGACATTTTAGATCCTCTTCAAGAGAACAACTGTGCTGCAGCCTTAAAAGCGAATGATTTGCTATCATAGTTGTTTCTATCTAAACTACAAGCGATGCCTTGACCTTGTAATATAGTCTACAGGGCTCCTGGTACTAACACTTGAGTATTCAGTAGTGTGTAGTGTGAGTTTATGCTTGTTTCAACTGGAACACAGTACTTTTCAAATGATTACAGAATTCAATAAAAAAATTATAATAATTAAATAAAGGTCACTGCCTTCAAATAAGGCTCAAAAAATCATTTTGAGCATTTGCTTCAGAACCTAGTGCGTTTTCTCCCTTAGTTGGGTTCGTTTAGGCAAATATTATCACGAAAAATCTGTAGGTCAGTACGTCACTGTAGTAAAACGTAGATATAGATTTTGATGACTATTTTAAATATCACTGCACATTTAAAATAGGAATGGTTAAATAATTCCTGAGGTCATTTTAGTATGATCACTTCTATATTTCGGATTGCGGCAGAACAGACACAGGTAGTACGGCGTCAGCAACTTTTTGACAGATGAAAAACATCTTTACATGGCTTCACTCTTTCAAACTAATGATGGATAAAAATAACAATGACATAAATATTACAGCTGATATCCATCTGAGTGATGGGTAATGTTTATACCTCTAACCAGGGCTGGATTACCGACCGGGCCAATGGGGCCAGTTCCCAGGGGCCCTTGACTACCCGCTTGAAAACCCTTTTGGGCATGAACCCCTCAACAACATACATTTGGGTGGAGGGGGGCCCTTGGAGGTAATTGGCACCAGGGCCTTTGCAAGTCATAATCCGTCCCTGCCTCTAACCAGGGCAGTTTCTGAACATTTTGGTGCCCTAGGCATGATTGTGACTGTCTGGGGAGTGCACAGACGCTGTGGTGTATTGGCACGGCTACCGTGTCATTTGGACCCCCCCAAGTGGTAGTGCCCTAAGTGACCACCTAATTCGTCTATGCCTAAAAACGGCCCTGCCTCTGACTGGAATGCACATTCTGTACAATGCAGCAATGTTATGCATATCTGTGACAAACAATACTCAAAAAAATGTACCAGTTAACAAATTTTTTTGTACAGGTATATAATTTTAACCGGTATAATGATATATAAGCTAATTCCCAGAGCAGTTCTGACCAATGAGGGGACAATTTGCTCACATGTGACTTTTATTTTCAAAGTTATGGTGTTTTGAAATTGCTACATTGTAACAGTTGTAGCCCCTGATTTTTTACAAATTAAACGGGCTACTGCTCTGAAAACACCCTTAGACGTGAGCTCCAGATAAACCTCCAAACAGTGTTACACATTGAGTCCCAAAGGGAAAAGGTCTGGCCGTAGCCTGTCAGCTCAAACCAGAGCTCCTCTAACTCACAATCAATCCTCTGTTCAAGGCCCAAGCCACAGAGAGGGTCTCACTGTGTCTAGTTCTACTCATGCTGGCTCTGTAAAAACCCTACAGGAAGCCTAAAAACCTGCTGCTGTGTATGAAAGTGTATGTGTGAATGCATGTGTTAGTTACCTGATGTGAGTTTGTGCAATGTGAAGCTTGACTTGCCAGGCCGTCAAAGATGGGTTTCAAAGAGGTCTGGACCAAAAAGACCTCTCTGGAACTGACCTGTTTATGTGCACAGCATAGGCCCAAAAATATGCACAATTGTTAACATGACATAGGCTAAATAGAACAAATTGATAATATTGGATTCTGAAAGACTCTTGGATAAAGATGGTTTCATGTTCTCAAAAGCCAATTATTAATCACACAAGACTCATCATAGTCAGCAGGTGAACCTGTATTTAACCTCTTCAGCTCTGCTGCATAGTGTGTGTGCCACCTGCATTTTTCAGTTCCACATTTAAAAGGTCACTTTACACACAGTGTGCTGCATTCATTAAACATGAGCATAACTAATTGTGTATATTGTTCGTAAAGCTGTTCTGATGTAAATTCTGGTATTAATGAAAATTTTAATATTTTCAAAATGTTAGTTGGTACGAAAACAATTTACACCTGCTCTTGAGCAGGTGAAAATCATGAAGACATCCAAATGTTTTGTGTTCGTTCAGGTAAACTGCCATGACTATATTTGGATGGAAGTGAATTAAAATAAGAATGAAAAAAAAAAACAATTAATAATTTAAACTTGCGTGACCCCGAGTCCACATGCGTGAATGTCGTATTTTGGCTTCACTATATGCAATGCATTATTTAATTTAATTTAAACAGACTGATCTCAGTCTAGGAGACTCTGAGCTGTCAGAAAAGGGTTAAAATTTAGACATACGGAGTCATGTGACCAAACAACATGGCGTTGATCACAGCAGAGTTAGTCTTTGGGAGAAACATATGGAAGTAAATTAATTACTAAAGTCTTTGAAACATAAAAGCATGTTAAATTGCTCTAATCGAAAAAATAAATGCATTGTATTATCAGTGCTTGCATTTAAATGTGTTCAATTTACAGTGCTTGCATTTTGGGAGGCTAAAATGTAACATGGTTGTATTTTTAAGCATTGAATATTTCATTTGGAAACATTTCACAACTGATTTCATTATTAAAAATTCCAAAATAAATATTTACCTTCCAAAGTTCATTTCCAAAATATTCAGTTCATATGAAAATACAATCTAGATTTTTCTACATTTCTATTTTGACCTGTTCTATTTAGCTTAACAAAAATTCAGCAAATTCAGTGGTTCAAATTCTGTTGGAAATTCAAACTTCTACATTCGGGTACTGCAGGAAAAGCAGCAGAGTACTGATGCACTATCTCCAACTGATGCCATTAGATCTCACCTGTAGGTGATAAAAAGTAATAGGATGTTGACTGCTGAAGAACAAAGCTACAGGTAGAGAGAACAGCCGTGTATGTTTTGAGTTTGTTTTTCAAAATTGTTCATGGTAGAGAATAGATAAATATTGGATTTGCACATTTGGGTGGAAATGCACCTTTCCACTGTTAGGTCAACCCACATCGTCATCAGTTCCTCAGTGCCGTGCAACAGAATAATTATCCACATCTGCACAGCTTTTAATGCAACTACATATTTTCTCTCTCACATCAAACAACTGGACTAAGGATGCCTGTGACACAAACGGTACTAGTCAGGGAAGGGTCTAGACAGGGCTTCATGCCAACTTTCTTCTGCACAGGCATGGTCTCTGCAACCTACGTGTGCCAGAGAAATATTAGTTGTCTGTTTCAGAAATATCCTATTGATCTGATTCTGATCCGATTGATATCCCTCACATCTGCACGCAAATTTACTTAGCCTACTTCTTAGACACACAGCTATCAAAATCTTTCAAAAGTTGTGTCGAAGCTGTGCACCCAGCGTGACCCATTGGACCGCACGGAGCGGATGCATTTATGTTTCAGTGAAGCGCAGACTAGTATGTGGAATGCATTGGCTTTTAAAAATGTTTTAAAAACATTGCCAATTGTCCAGGTTTTTAAATAACTTTGAAGATGTTTAATAGGCATTATGTACAGTATAATGTAGTAGGATGACCAGTCCTGAATTGGAAGCTTTTTTTGTCTCATTTCACTTATTTGTCCATGGCTGGGTTTCCCGTGGCACTAAGTAGAATGTCAGTATCTCTAAAGTAGTACTGAATCTCTATAGCGCATTTCCAAAAAAGCATCGCTATCAAAGTATTAATGTAAAAACTATGCATTTATTAGAGAATAAGGAACATTTAATAACTTGTATTGATATATTTGGATCATTGGAAAGCCATAGTCAGAAACAAGAGTTGGTGTGCCATTTTGTTCAACCTCCAAAACCGGTAAGTGGATAAAGCTTGATATTACTTTTATCAAAGAGTAAATTATAAATTTTTACCAATCAAGTGTAGTTGTGCTGCATTTGATTGTACTCAGAAGTATGACAAATTGGTTGTTGGGAAGTGTGAATCAGTGAAAAGATTATGTGAACAGGCATATGTTGAAATATCCAGTGAAAATATTTGTTTTTGTATGCATTATGTAACCTAAATTTTCACCATGTAAATATCAAAACATCTGTTTAAAAAGTATTGGAAGTTTGTTTTTCTCATGGACAAGCATATAATACCCATTACAATGAGGGCCATGTATTTTAGTTTCTATTAAAACAAAATATTTAAGAAAACAATGACAATTCAGAGAATGCTTGTGAAGAGCTCTTTATCCTCTTCCCAATCCTGTAAAATTAGCCTAAAACGCCTAATCAAGGCATACCCAAAGTAAATTTAAAGCTGTTCTTGAACCTTTTGGAGTACATGCATGGTTTTGGTCACATTTGAAAGGGGACACTCGTTTTAGTTGGAATGTAATGGATCAGTGGACTAAAGGAGGCTTCATGGGTGAGTTTCTTCCAGTTTGGGTTTGTTTATTTGGCTGTTGGTGGTCTGACAAATAGACATATTGTACCCGCTGTGTTGATTGTATCTTAAAAAGGTTTACATCGTTCGAATCACGAGTATCTCAGCTTTCCAAATATATGTATTATGTTTACTTTTTTTTTTTTGGAGTTTTATCTTTCAAAAACATAAACCTCTGAAACACACTGTGGGTCGTGTGCGGCACATCGGACCGGCAAAGCGTTATTTGCTCTGTCTGAGCTCAGCATGAGATGCATGAATTAGACTTGGATGAGAATAGATTGAGTTCATAGAGAGAGCTCTCTGCTTCCTCTGCCTGAGATCAAAAAGAGGCACCAAACTTGAGAAAATCTGAGAATTATATTAGAGCTTGAGGAGACCTATTTTGAAACTAAAAAGGAGGCTAATTTGAGATTTTGTGTAGCTTTTTCTTAAGGAGACAAAAATGAGAAACAGGAGAAATAAGACCTAATCTCGTTTTGGTTTCACACAGACCTCATTGTTGTCTAGGATAAATACATGAGACATTTTTGAGAGCTTTTCCTCTGGGACAGTTCACATAGGTGGACATACATTTTTAGATAGATGTTTTTAGGGACTACTAGTTACAAATCAAAAAGAGGAATGGACAATGCACACAGCAGCCATGCTTGGGTCTCAATTAATAACCTAAATAAGTAAAAAACAAAAAAGAAAGTGGTTTGTTGAATTAGTTTTGTTTTTACACGTACTTAATTGAAAATGTTTCTTTGATGCTTGCTTTTATTTCTTCAAAGTATAGTTTGTTCCCAACACTGCTTAATCATTTTTTATATTGTTTTTCCAGCATAAGTGCTTGGCATGAGGCGAAAAGTTTGTGGAAAAATGCAGTTTTTGACTTTCTTTAAAAATGATATACTCTCTAATGTGACTGATTTGACAATTTCTTCTTTTCAGCTCTATATAAACGTTTAATACTGTAGGCATCGATAAATTGGGTTAAATTGATAACGCATTGTCTATGTTAATGCAGGCGAGGATCTAAATGCAGCTTTATTAACAGAAAAATAAACTAACCAACACACAGGGAACAAAGCACAGAGCATTCAACTAAACATGCAATGTCTGACATAGGAAACAGGGAAAACAAGTCCATGGACTGTGGGGGAAAACAGGTGGTTAGGAGAGCACAAGGGGCAAAGAGGCAGTTCAAAGGGGCAAGGAAAGCAGAAGAACATAACAGGGAGGTTTGAGACTGAGGCGGAGGGAGTGAGGACCAAGGAGACCAGGGCAGATCAGGTGGAGGGCCAGGAGACCAAAGTGACCAGATTCGGCAGACAGCCAGGAGACCAAGGGGACCAGAGCAGATCCGGCAGACAGCCGGAAGACCAAGGGGACCACCTCAAGTTGGGGACCAGGTCAGGAGGTCTGGGAGGTGGCCGCAGGGCCGAGGCAGGGTCAGGAGGTCTCAACCAGATGAAGATCACTGCTAGATCCATTTCTGTGGTCAGTCTTTTTGTGACAAGGCAGGTGAGGAAACAGGATCTAAATGCAGCTTTATTAACAGAAAAATAAACAAAGTAACTCAGATTCCCCTTCTGTCGCTCTCTCCACGTTGTGTCAGAGAAGCGACACTAGGGGTCTCTCTTGAGTGGCGATATCCACCTCTGATCTATGAAAAAAGGCCAATGAGAAGTTGGCAGCCGGTATTTCCATATCCCGCCCCCGGACACACAGGTATTTAAGCGGCGCAAATACGGGAGTTCATTCAGAAAATTTCTTCGGAAACGATGGTCGTGTCTGCAATTGCTGCGAGTTACACACCAGTTCCTGCTATTCCTCTGCTGCATGCTGTTGGTTGTTACGGCGCACAACAGCGGCTTTCTCCTGCTTGCACGGCTGTGCATTCCTGCCCCTGGGCGCTTCGACAGTGCAGATTAAAAAACTCTCACAAGTTTTTCCCTAAAAGAGTGATTTTATTTAAAAGAGTAATTTCCTCTAAAAGAGAAAAACACAGCAGCGTTGAACGTCCTTTTAAGGACGCGTCTTTATAAAGATGCCTTTCTGCCCCTGTGTTGTTCCTGGATGCAGTAGAGTGCTCTCCGCTTCAGACGGCCACAGGCATTGTCTCGTGTGTCTGGGTAGCGATCACACCGAGGCTGCATTTGTGGATGGTTCATGTTCTCACTGCGAAACTGGTGTTCTTCCCGAGCTGAAGACCCAAAGAAGTGCGCGGTTAGGTCTGTGCTCGTGTTTCTACAGGAGAGGCTGGAGAGGAGGCTATCCCCTCCACCCTCAAGGTGTATGTCGCCGCAAGTCTCTTGGTAAGCACGACGTAATTGTCAGGTTCCTAAAAGGTGCCCGGAGGCTAACTCCCTCTCGGCCTAACCTATTCCCCTCCTGGGATCTCTCGATCGTCCTCACGGGCCTCCAGAGACCCCCCTTCGAGCCGCTAGATTCAGCTGGACTCAGGGCCCTGTCTCTCAAGACTGCCCTGCTGATCGCGCTCGTGTAACCCAGACTCAAATTAGTCAAATTGCAGTCAATAGAAAAAATATATTTTTGGCGTATTCACCCTTCCAGTAAAACTGTTTATGTGGAAAAAAAGACAGTGATAAAAGACAATTGAGATAAATAAAATGCTTTATTAATTATATTAGTAATATGCAAATTACTGCGGTAAAATGTATCCAATTAGAGTTGGAATCTGCACTGCAGATGTAGATCTTCCAATTGAGTGTGATCAGCAGCGATGTTAACTCCGCCCACTGTGAGACGCGGGCGAGATTGATAGAGTGTCACGAACCCCTCTCCTCTGCCCGATCCCCGCTTCCTCGAGCGCTCACGCTTGCCACTCCGCGAGCGTGCTCACTTCCCGCTCCCTCGCTCCGCCCCCTTGAGCTCGTACGCTCTTTTTTCCTCCCTCGAGCACTCACGCTCTTTATGCAATTACGAGCTCTCGCCAGTAACTCTCTCCCCTCTGACTCATGTTCAGCATGCACGCTCCGGTGGCCAGAACATTATGACCACCGGCACTTTCTCAATCACCCCTACATTATGACCACCTACACTCACGCGCATCCTATCCCCACACATTAGATTCACCTGCACTCGTCTCGTCACCTTCATTGTTCACACCTGCACCTTCCCCTATATATATCACAACCCTTTCGTTTCACTCGGGGGGTTATTGTATGTATTTAGTTCCCCGTATCGTTGCCCTGCTAGTCTCGTCTAGTTTTGACCTCCCTACTGTTTTACCTCTTAGCTTGCCAACTTGTTCCCCTGTCTCCGTTCCCACTTGTCCCTAGTTGTTAACTGTTTTCCCGTCCTCGACCCTCTTGTTATTGTTATCTTGATTCCCCGGCTTTTGACCTCACGCTTCCCTCGACTACTCTTCACTGGATTTGCCCTTTTTGTACATTGCACGCTTTTGTGTTTAATAAAGCAGTTTTTCCTCCGACATTGTGACTGTCTCGTCTTGTGTGTGTGTGTGCGGGTTACATAGAGGAAGATGAAACAGAAACGCATGTGAACAAAGCTTAAGAAATTTGAGATAAACGATCTAATTTTGAGAAATAATTAGTAAACAACTACTAAACAATGCAGATAAAAGTTATTTAAAGTTAAATTAGTGTCAAATTGAGAAGTTTTGTAAAAGAGCTTACCTGTTATGGCCTTGTTGATCCGGAATATCGAGCTAAAGTTAGTTGAGTCATCGCTATAGTTCGTGGTGTAATCTGGAGAAAATATTAGCAGAACACTGTTAATTCAGAGGAATCGGTGAGTTGTGGATTTATTTTCATATGTCTGATGAATTACAACGGTGTGTTGTATTCCTATGTGTGTGTTAACATTAAGTGATTGATTGATGTTCATTGTATATGAAGTATGGCCGTGTTGTAAATGAACGTTAAATGATGGTGTGAAGAGTAAATACTGTTAAGAGTAAATACTGTTGAAACAGAGTTAAAAAATTAGTTTCTAAAAATTTTATTTTAGTTTTTGTTGTTTATGTAGAAGTTTGGATTTTCTACTGTGATTTACATGCATGGTGAGGATTCATCAAGCAGTGCTGAGAGAAAAGAAAGATGGCGAGCCTCCCAGACTGAATTTGGATCTTTTACTTCTTACCTTCTCATCCACTTAGTGGTGTCGTTTTCCTTCTGAAATCTGAATGGACATTTCATTTGGTATATTTTTCTGAACTGAAATTATCGAATGGACTGAAGTGTGTATAATCTTTATTTTTGCAATTTTGTGATCTCATTTACAATTTGTTTTGTATATACATATACACATATATCTCTTAAAAGAAGTGTTATTTGGTTACGTATACATATACATTTTTGAGGTAAATTCATGTGAATTGTTACTCTAATTGAATCATCTGGGTTAAAATACTGATTTGAGTTTGTATTTGAAGCGACTGGTTTAAACTACAGTAAAGACAGGAAAATTAGGACCTTAAATTGAAACTAAACTTATTAATCTACAACAAATAGTCATATTTAAATTAGAGAAACCAAGAAATTCAAACCTCAGCCGAAAAGGAAAGAGGGAATTTATCAACCAGAGAGTCAAGAAAGAAAAGTTTTGTTGAATAATTTATTTTACTTGTATTCTTTTTGGGTTTAGCGATTTCTTTCAAATAAGAACGTGATTAGGGTTAATCATATTGTATTTTTTCCTTTTCCCTTTTTTTGTCAAAAGTTTGACATTTCATTTGGTTTATCTTTGTCATTTATTATTTACTGTTCATTACATCATCACAAAGAAAAAAATCATAACAGCCAATAGAACAAAAATCTAAAACCTCAAACTTGTGTGTTGTGTGTGCTTTGCCTCCTTCGAGATTGGTATCTTCTGATTGGCCCATTGATCTGGCTCAGTGTATTGAACTAAATTGCAGTTGCTACCTGTTGGCATTGAGTCAAGCATCCAGTTAATGTTGTACTCCTTGTTTAGTGGGTGTTACACTCGTCTAGGTTACGTATGTAACCTCCGTTCCCCGATGGAGGGAACGAGATGTTGTGTCTTCCCCGCTACGTCGCTGAGCCGAGCCACTGCTGTGGCCGGACCATTTCCGGCTCCTCAGAAAAATCCTGAATGAACTCCCGTATTTGCGCCGCTTAAATATCCGTATGTCCGGGGGCGGGATATGCAAATACCGGCTGCCAACTTCTCATTGGCCTTTTTTCATAGATCAGAGGTGTATATCGGCGCTCAAGAGAGACTTCTCTGACACAACGTCTCGTTCCCTCCATCGGGGAATGGAGGATACAAACGTAACCTAGACGATATCAAGAAAACCAAAACACAGGGAAACAAGCACAGATAATTAATCTAAACATGCAAAGACTGACAAAGAAAAAAGGAAAACCAGGGCTTAAATACACAGGGGGCAAACAAGGGAACGAGGAACATATGTGGAAACAATCGGGGGAAAACCAATCATTAAATGAAACCACAAAGGACTACAAAACTAACAGGAAGTAGGAACTAAACAAGAATTTCAACATAAAAGTCAGAACAAAAAACAGGGAATATACTCACCTAAAGGATTATTAGGAACACCATACTAATACTGTGTTTGACCCCCTTTCGCCTTCAGAACTGCCTTAATTCTACGTGGCATTGATTCAACAAGGTGCTGAAAGCATTCTTTAGAAATTTTGGCCCATATTGATAGGATAGCATCTTGCAGTTGATGGAGATTTGTGGGATGCACATCCAGGGCACGAAGCTCCCGTTCCACCACATCCCAAAGATGCTCTATTGGGTTGAGATCTGGTGACTGTGGGGGCCATTTTAGTACAGTGAACTCATTGTCATGTTCAAGAAACCAATTTGAAATTCGAGCTTTGTGACATGGTGCATTATCCTGCTGGAAGTAGCCATCAGAGGATGGGTACATGGTGGCCATAAAGGGATGGACATGGTCAGAAACAATGCTCAGGTAGGCCGTGGCATTTAAACGATGCCCAATTGGCACTAAGGGGCCTAAAGTGTGCCAAGAAATCATCCCCCACACCATTAAACCACCACCACCAGCCTGCACAGTGGTAACAAGGCATGATGGATCCATGTTCTCATTCTGTTTACGCCAAATTCTCACTCTACCATCTGAATGTCTCAACAGAAATCGAGACTCATCAGACCAGGCAACATTTTTCCAGTCTTCAACTGTCCAATTTTGGTGAGCTCTTGCAAATTGTAGCCTCTTTTTCCTATTTGTAGTGGAGATGAGTGGTACCCGATGGGGTCTTCTGCTGTTGTAGCCCATCCGCCTCAAGGTTGTGCGTGTTGTGGCTTCACAAATGCTTTGCTGCATACCTCGGTTGTAACGAGTGGTTATTTCAGGCAAAGTTGCTCTTCTATCAGCTTGAATCAGTCGGCCCATTCTCCTCTGACCTCTAGCATCAACAAGGCATTTTCAGCCCACAGGACTGCCGCATACTGGATGTTTTTCCCTTTTCACACCATTCTTTGTAATCCCTAGAAATGGTTGTGCGTGAAAATCCCAGTAACTGAGCAGATTGTGAAATACTCAGATCGGCCCGTCTGGCACCAACAACCATGCCATGCTCAAAATTGCTTAAATCACCTTTTTTTCCCATTCTGACATTCAGTTTGGAGTTCAGGAGATTGTCTTGACCAGGACCACACCCCTAAATGCATTGAAGCAACTGCCATGTGATTGGTTGATTAGATAATTGCATTAATGAGAAATTTAACAGGTGTTCCTAATAATCCTTTAGGTGAGTGTATGTGACAGTGCATTTTAGTCAAAAAACTTCATCAGGCATTCTATGCATTCATTCTATTCTGAAGATTCTTCCAGTTGAAAATATGTATTAGACTTTTACCATCATGATTTACTCAAGATGTTTCACCAATGATGTATATATGTTCATCTGAGCCAAATATAGTTAATGGTGGGAGACCTCCTGAAATGTAAATTTTTTTACTCACTGTTTGCTAAATCAATATTTTACGATTTGAATGCACTTAATTTAAAACCACATTTTATTACTGTTCCACATAGATGTTTAAATCTTCTTATTCTTATTAACTAGAGAGTCAGGTCCCTTCCTTCGATGGCATTTTCATGGTCGTGGATTATAATTGTGAATGAGCATACACGGGTGCCATATATACAGATGTTTGGGATTAACATACACATGTTTAACTAAGAAATCTGTAGTGTACGCAGCATTTGTGAATCTGGAGGAAACTTTTCGAGAAGGTCCATATTACTCCCAATTTACTCATACAGTATATTTACAAATGTTTTTGGTCTTATATTGGTCTGTTTAAAGAAAAAAATAGTTTATCGACTGTCTCTGATTTTGAGTGGACTAGAAGCTTAAAAGGTGCAAGTTATCAGTCATTTTAATCAGTAACTAATTTTTTCCTCATTAAAAAGTTTAACTTCTCAAGACATGAATTGTAATTTTGCAATATATGTAGGAAATCATGATCACAGAAATTGCTAATTTAGAAGAAAACAGCTAAGACAAGAGCTGTTATAGTGTTTGTGTCTACTTGGAGGCTTACAGAAACTGATCAGAGCAGTCTAAAAAGGTCTATGAAATGACAAAGAATTGATACAAGTACTAAAGCTTGCATGTTAGCAACAATCACTAAATGGATTAGTGGATCATGCATAATATTAATTTATAACACATAAAGCTTGAACAATTCCCAAACGAAAGAGAGGTGGAGAAAAACTTGAGCAAACTGCTTAAACCGTAGACCATCACAGACACTTTTTTCCATCAAGGCGTGTAGACAGTTTGTCAATGTGGCCTACACTCCTCATACACATTTGAGGACCATGCTCACGATGAGGCCATGCCTCTAGTGGAGTGAGCCCTAATGCCCAACGGGCATGGCAGGTCTTTTGACGCGTATGCGGCATCAATAGCATCCACTATCCATCTAGACAGTGTCTGTTTCGAGGCGGCGAGACCTTTGGTGCGCCCTCGAGCAAACGAAAAGCTGCTCAGAGCGTCTGAAAGAGGCGGAGCGCGCAGTATACAATCTCAGTGCTCTGACTGGGCAAAGGAGATTGGCGTCGCGTTCGCTATCGGATGCTGGCAGCGCCGATAGGGAAATGACCTGTGCTCAGAAAGGAGTACCGATCACCTTGGGAACATAGCCGTGTCTAGGCTTTAAAATGACCTTGGAGTCACTTGGTCCAAACTCAAGACACGCAGCGCTGACAGACAGCACGTGAAGGTCTCCCACACGTTTGACTGATGACGGCAGTCAGAAAAACAGTTTTGAGTGAAAGGTATTTCAAATACACGGATTGAAGCGGTTCGAAAGGGGAGGCTTTCATAGTTTCGAGAACTATAGAAAGATCCCAGATAGGAACCGATGGGGGGAGCGGGGGGTTCATCCTTCTAGCTCCCCTGAGGAAGCGGATGACCAGCTCATTTTTTCCCAGTGACTGGCCGTGCAGGGGTTCAGCGAACGCCGCGACGGCTGCCACATACACTTTGAGTGTGGATGGGGATCTCCCCTTATCCAGCAGCTCTTTGTAAAAACACGAGCAGCGACGACACCCCACATGTCCGTGGGTCCAGGTCTCTGTCGGTGCACCATTTTGAAAACACAGACCATTTTGACGCATAGAGTCTTCTCGTGGAAGGGGCTGTTTATTACCCCTTCTGGCAGAGCGACGGGTAGTTGTTGATCACCCACGCATGCAGCGCCCAGCGCTCTGGGTGGGGATGCCAGATCGTGCCGCGAGCTTGAGAGAGGAGATCTGCTCTCACTGGGGTGGGCCACGGCACTGTCAGTGACAGCTGCGTAAGCTCCGGGAACCATGTCTGATTCTTCCAACGTGGGGCTATGAGGAGCACAGAGTGACGCGTTTCCCTGATCCTCTGCATTACCTGTGGCAATAGCGAGACGGGAGGGAAGGCGTAAAGCGGGCGGTTGGGCCAGTCCTGGGCCAGCGCGTCCTCGCTTTTCGAGAACAATATTGGGCAGTGAGAGTTCTCTTCTGACGCAAAGAGGTCTATCTCTGCTCTGCCGAATATGCGCCATAACTTCTGGACTGTTTGAGCGTGCAGGGACCATTCCCTGGGGGAATATTGTCTCTGGACAGTCTGTCTGGGCCGTCGTTCAGGTGGCCTGGCACGTCGCGTCGCCCTCAGCGAGCGCAGGTGGCACTGGGACCAACTCAGTATGTGTTTCGATCAGATGGAAGAGGTTCCTGGATCTGACACCGCCCTGACGGTTTAGGTAGGATACCACAGATCTGTTGTCCGAACGGACCAGGGCGTGGTGACCCTGAATGACTGGGAGAAAGCGCTAGCGCCGTACTCGACCGCTATCATTTCCAGACAATTTATGTGAAGGAGCTTTTCCTGAACTGACCATAGGCCAAAAAACCGGAGAGCCCTCGCAGACCGCGCCCCAACCCGTGTTGGACGCGTCTGTCGAGATGACTTTTCGGTGAGATACAGCTCCCATCGTCACTCCCCGCTGATACCATTCGGCCACTGTCCAGAGCTGCAGAACTGAAATACAGGTCTGAGTCACCTTGATCGGCTGGCGGCCTGTGGCCCAAGCCCGGCGAGACGCGCGGGTGTTTAGCCAATGCTGAAGTGGGCGCATGCGTAGTAAACCCAGCTGAAGTACTGCTGCGGCTGAGGCCATGTAACCTAGCACTCTCTGAATTTTTTTCAGAGGCGTGAGGCTGTGAGGCTGAAAGGATGCGGCTAGTCGCTGAACACGGTGCGCGCGCTGTGTAGATAAGCGAGCCGTCATTGCCACGGAGTCTAGTTCTATTCCAAGGAAGGAAATTGCCTGACTGGGCTGTAGTGAGCTCTTGGTCCAATTGACTGCAAGACCCAAACTGTTCAGATGGCTGAGGAGAACTGTTCTGTGAGACAGAAGCTCCGTATGTGACTGTGCCATAATCAGCCAGTCGTCCAAATAGTTCAGAATTCACAAGCCCTGACTCCCCAGGGGTGCGAGCGCCGCATCTATGCACTTCGTGAAAGTACGGGGTGCTAAAGACAGGCCGAACGGAAGGACAGTGTATTGATAAACCTGGCCATCGAAGGCGAATCTCAAGAATGGCCTGTGATGGGGATTTATCTGAATCTGAAAATAGGCATCTTTCAGATCGAGAGAGATAAACCAGTCCCCCTGGCGCGTATGCGCGAGGAGTTTCCTGATTGTAAGCATTTTGAACAGTCTTTTTGCAAGCACCTTGTTCAAAACCCTGAGATCTAATATTGGTCTGAGGCCGCCGTCTTTCTTGGAACAACAAAATAACGGCTGTAAAACCCCGACTCGCTCAGCGAAGGCGGCACTTTCTCTATGGCCCTTTTGCACAGAAGGTTTGCTATTTCTGAACGAAGCATGCAGGCTGCTTCCATGTTCACATTAGTTTCGAGCCGAGCTCCGAAGCGGGGAGGGCGGCGATCGAACTGTAGCAAATAGCCCTGTTTTATTGTGCTTAACACCCATTTGGATATCCTGGGATAGCTTCCCACGCTTTGAAGCGTAACGCTAGAGGGTGAATGGCCAAATCGCCGTGATTGCCGCACACAGCGTGCTGAACAGAATGTGTGAGCGCGCTTACTGTGCTTATGCATGACTGCTCGCAGACAGCAGGGACAGGCTGTTCTGTGAGTGACTTCCCGATTGAGGTGAATGGGGAAAGAGTCACATCTGTTAAGTGATGCGCGAGCATAGTCACGGGCATGGGACTTACATACAGAGAAGTGTTTGCTGGCCGTGTGACAGAGCGGGCAGAGAATGGGTTTATTGACTCTAACACTCGAGCGGGCTGTGTCCACTTTATGTGAGTGGGCTCTGATAGGAACACGGGAAGTGTAATGCTTGTGTGTAGAGGTGAACACTGGATTGTGGGCACATTTTCTACACAAGGCTGGTCGTGTGACAGAGCGGCCAGAGAAGGGGCGTGCGCACGGATTCGTGGGCGCGTTTATTGACTCTAACACTCGAGCGGGCTGTGTCCGCTTTATGTGAGTGGGCTCTGATAGGAACAAGGGAAGTGTAATGCTTGTGTGTAGGGGTGAACACTGGATTGTGGGCACATTTTCTACACATAAGGCATGTTTGCTCTTTACAAGATTTCTTTGGGTCGCCGTGAAAACGGCGTTTGAGTGCAGGCAAGCGGGCAGTATCACCGGCTTGTTGGCTGCTGAATCCACCACTGCAGTAGCCTGAGAGAAGGGGACTGACAGAAGGCGAAGCTTTGACGGCTGTCCGGCTGCGGCGGGACTGAGCCGTCGTTTTCTCAACAAAGCTAGGAGGACTTCGGTTGCTCAGGTTTCAACGCAATCTTAGGCCGAGGCCCGCGGGGGGGCGGCGGTCTGCGGCGGCTGTCTGAGCGCGACCTAGGGCGGCCGCCCTGTCGACGCTGAAAAGTCTGGCTTTGCTGAGCTGGGCGCTGTGAAGAGGCTCGTGCAGGAGGCTGGTCACGTGGGCGGCCTGCAGAGGAGCTAGTGCAACGAGGCAGGAAGAGATTCATGGCTTGGGTGGCTTTCTGGACTTCCGTGAAATGGTCAACAATGCCACTCACCGCGGAACCGAAAAGACCGGACGGAGAGAGCGGCGCGTTGTCCGTCGCGCTCCTTAGATCTGAAACAGCCTCTGGGTGTCTGCCTTTCTCATCCCATTCTCGAAGGAGGTCCGCTTGGAGGATCTGTAAGACGGCCATGGAATGCAGAGCAGATGCGGCTTGCCCGGCGGTGGCATAGGCGCGGCCAACACAGGCGGAAGTAGTTCTGCAGGCCTAGACGGGAGCACCGGTTTAGACCGCCATCTCGCGGAGGGCGGGCAAAGGTGTGCTGCTACCGAATCCTCTGGATTCCTGGGCCGAGGAGGAGGCTTGGGAGCTTGACCACTCCTCGCTGTCCGAAGCCATGATGGAACAGCAACCCTTATCCTCCGCCTCGTCATCCCAGATGGCAGCAGTGCGGCCGCTCGGCGGCAACTGCGCGTCCCCGGGGGGCGGGGAGGGTGAAAGCGAGACTCGAGGGAGAGCCTCCGGCGAGGCAGTCGCTTCTAACACCGGTTCCGGCAGCCTTTGGGAGCGGCGCTTCTTATTGCGCGGCGAAACGAAAGGCGGCGCAGCGGCTTCGGTTTTGCATGCTTCGAGTCGAGCCCGCGAGGGTCGACATCGGAAGCTCCTCGCAGAGGTCGCATCCGCCCGTCAGCGAGGGCGAGCTCTGCATGTTCCCGTCCCAGGCAGAGAGCGCAGATGAGGTGGCGGTCTCCGGTGCTGAGAGGAGCGTGGCATGAGCCGCAGGAAGTCGCGAGGCATCTTTAAAAGACGCTCGATACTCTTTTTGTGAAGTTCGCTGAGGAACTTAGCTTGCTCTAAAAAAGGATACGTCGCCGGATGGCGTAGCTCGGATGGCTGAAGGTGGCGAAGACGGCCGGCTTCTTCGAGCGCTGTCCAAGCTTGCTAGATGCCCCTCGAACGGCGACGCGGCTTCCAGTTCAGAGATGCGTAGAGCTTCGAATCAGGGTTCCAGCCTACGAACTACGCTTATATGCACTCTAGCCACGCCCATTTTGGCGGGCTTTGATGCAGTAAGTGCGCGGACGCCTCTCATTGGACGCGAGTTCGCCCAAGTTCGTCTATAGGCTGCAGCAGTTGCCGCAGAGCAACCAATGAGCTCGCTAGCTAGCCCGCTCAAGGTCTGCACTTGCTGCACTGCTTTGACAAATGATACAAAATTAAGGATAATTTTTTGGCTTCAATATCTCAGAAAAGATGAATCTTTCCCGTAGCGTAAGCTAGCTTACGCAATACGAGAGAACCTCTCGTAAGAGAACCATAACCCTGAAAATGAAATGACATGAAGCTTGTGCTTTCATGAATCAACCCAAATACAATGCTTAAATTAAAATGGATATAAACTACTGCTAAAACTAAATACAAGGGACAATATTTTATTTATTTAGTGATTTAATGATTACTTACATAAATGATTTTATCGTTTTTAACTATTCCATTATGATGATCTATTTAAATATTAAATTAATTTCATGACTTAATGTTGAGTAATTTGACCCTTCAAAATAACTGAAGCAACACACTTTGAAAAATTGCAACAATAACAACAACAAAAAAACTAAACTGAATTACATTTTCGTGATTCCAAAACTAAATATAATAAGCTACAAACAACCTCAAATGTATTCACGATTATTCACATTATTTTGTATAGTGAATTGTGATTAATCACCGATTTTGAAAGTGCTGAAAATTATTTATATACTATATAGTAAATATAGTAAAATTAATTTAGTTCATCCTTAGGAAAGAAAAAATAAACAATAATGTTTATTAACATTTTCCAAACAAAACCTTCTATAGTATGAAGATAAATTGCACTTAAATAGCACCAATTCAAGTAACACTAAATGTTTCCAAGCAAAGCCTTCTTTAGTATGAAGACAGAAATGCAATAAAATAGCACCAACAGGGGCACATTAATGTACCTCTAGGTCCATGGGCTGACCGTTACGCAAGACACACATGCTAGTCGTCCAACGGAGGGGCAGGGGGTTGTTGACAGTTATTCTATGAAGATGGACTGTTGAAGGTAGAAACGTTGTAGGAAAAGCGTATCTAAACGTGTTCAGCAGGAGATGCTAATATAAACACGGAGATGGTGCCCAAGTGAAAGCTGTCTTCATAGAATAACTGTCAACAACCCCTCCGTTGGACGACTAGCATGGGTTCCTAGCATAACGGTCCCAGAATTACATTAATGCGCACCTGTTGGTGCTATTTTAGTGCACTTCTGTGTTTATACTATAGAAGGCTTTGTTTGGAAAATGTTAATAAACATTATTGTTACGTATTGTTTGGTTTTCTTTCCTATGGAGGAACTAAATTAATTTTACTCTATTTTTATATATAGTTTATACAAAATTTTCAGCACTTTCAAAATTGGCGATTGTGGAACGCTGTCACTTCAAGAGAGGGAAAACACAGGAAACAGGGTTGTTATCACTCCTCAGGTAACAGGGTTTTTAATACATTCAACACACTTTCTATACATTAATTGTAAGTCTTTCTTGGGAACACTGGGTTCCCTTGTCATTCTCTCTCTCCTCTTTGGAGGTTCTGTCGCTGCTTTTATGCCACTCTTCCCCTGCTCACTGGAATTAGAGACAGGTGTTAGACATGATTTAGCTCAGGTGCAAGGGCCCTTACCGCTTCCCCCACCGCCCAACATCCGGCCTGCCTACCACTCCCCCCCCATTTCTGGAGAGGAAGTCAGCGACAGCCATCTGCACCCCCAGTCTGTGGACCACCTTGAACTTAAAGGGCTGGAGAGCTAGATACCAACGGGTGATCCGGGCATTAGTATCCTTCATGCGGTGGAGCCATTGAAGTGGGGCGTGATCCGAGCAGAGAGTGAAGGCGCGCCCCAGCAGGTAGTATCGGTGCGTGAAGACCGGCCACTTAATAGCCAGGTACTCTTTCTCCACCGTGCTGTATTTTGTCTCCCTCAAGGAGAGCTTACAGCTAATGTAGAGGACCGGGTGCTCCTCCCCCTCCACCACCTGCGAGAGCACGGCCCCCAGCGCGCTGTCTGAAGCGTCCGTCTGCAATAAAAAAGGGAGAGAGAAGTTAGGTGCATGCAAAAGCGGCCCCCCACAGAGTGCGGCTTTAATCTGCGTAAACGCCTGTTGGCACTGCTCCGACCATTGGACCGGGTCTGGAGCCCCCTTTTTAGTGAGGTCAGTCAGCGGGCTGGTGACGTCCGAATAATTGGGCACGAACCTCCTATAATAGGCAGCCAACCCCATGAACTGCCTCACCCCCTTTTTGGTCTTAGGTCTAGGGCAAGTCGCAATCGCTGCGGTCTTGTCAATTTGGGGCATCACCCGGCCATGACCCAAGTGGAACCCCAGATACCGTACCTCCATACGCCCAATTGCACACTTCTTAGGGTTTGCCGTGAGTTCCGCCCGCCGCAGCGACCTCAGGACGGCCCTCAGATGTTGCATGTGCCGCTGCCAATCATTATTATAAATAATGATATTGTCTAGATAGGCAGCAGCATAGGCAGTGTGTGGTCTGAGGATCCGATCCATGAGGCGCTGAAACGTGGCCGGGGCCCCAAACAAACCGAGCATCGCATCCAATTCCCCCCAAACTATTTTCTTTTTGTGTTCGGGCAAGCGATAGGGGCGGCAACATACCACTACACCCGGCTCGGTCTCGATGTGGTGCTGGATGATGTTCTTGCGACCCGGTAGATGGGAAAACACATCTGCAAATTCCCTTTGCATTTCGGAAACATCTGTGAGTTGCCGCGGTGAGTGGTGATCTCCACAAATAACCGGGTTGTTGCAAGTGTGGTCTTTGTTTACCTCCGGACCGAGCTCTGCCCTCTCCGTAACTATTGTGGCCAATGTCACAGGGACCGCCTCCTCCCTCCACAGTTGTAGGAGGTTGAGGTGATAGATTTGGCATGCGCCCCCTCTATCAGTTCGTTTAACCTCATAATCGAGATCCCCAACTCGTCGTGTGACCTCAAAGGGTCCTTGCCACTTGGCGAGTAATTTAGAGCTCGATGTTGGGATCAATACAAGTACCTTATCTCCCGGTGCAAATTCCCTTAGCTGAGTACCCCTGTCATACAGTCGGCGTTGGCGTTCTTGAGCTTGGAGCAAATTCTCCCGTGTTAGTTGCCCCAGTGTGTGGAGTTTTGCTCGAAGATCAAGAACGTACTGAATTTCATTTTTACTATTCGAAGGTCCTTCCTCCCATGCTTCGCGGATGACGTCAAGCACCCCGCGCGGGCGCCACCCATACAGCAGCTCAAATGGGGAAAATCCTGTGGAGGCTTGCGGGACCTCTCATACTGCAAATAACAGGGGGTCGAGCCATCTATCCCAATTCCTAGCGTCTTCGTGTACCAACTTACGAATCATATTTTTGAGTGTTTTAATAAATCGTTCCACTAGGCCATCGGTCTGCAGATGGTACATGCTAGTGCGAATCGACTTAATGCCCAACAGTTTGTAAAGCTTGTGAAGTGTACGTGACATAAACGTCATGCCCTGATCGGTGAGGAATTCTTTTGAGAATCCCCACCCGGGAGATTATTTTGAAGAGTGCCCCTGCAACACTACGTGCTTAGATGTTGCTCAGAGGCACTGCTTCCGGATATCGCGTTGCATATTCCACCAGGACTAATACAAAGCGATGTCCGCATGCTGTCCATTCTGATGGCCCAACGAGGTCCATCCCAAGTCTCTCGAAGGGGACCTCGATCAGTGGAAGGGGGCACAATGGTGCTTTTGGGGTGGCCGGCGGATTTACCAGCTGACATTCGTGGCACGCCGCACACCACCTGCGGACGTCGCCGCCAATGCCCGGCCAATAGAAACAGGCTATTAGTCGGAGCAGTGGCTTTCTTTCCCCTAGGTGACCTGCCATGGGATTATAATGAGCCGCCTGGAAAACCATTTCCCGGCGGCTCTGTAGAATCAACAATTGTAACACATTCTCTTTTGTTTGAGTGTCCTGCATCACTCTATATAACCGGTCATTTATAATGGAAAAATAAAGGTGGCACAAGCATGCAATGGCGATGCCCGGCCGGAGTTGTTGACCATCGATTACTCTCACTTGGTCAAAAGCATGCTTGAGGGTTTCGTCCCACGACTGCTCCAAAGGGAAGTCCCCCTCCGGGAATTCCCTGAGAGGAGGGGCGATAACCTCGCCCCCTCCCTCGTCATTCTGACTTGAAGCAGTCAAGGACTGCCCTGGCTCCACCTCCCCTGCCAACGCATCGCACATCGTACATCTCCCTATTTTAGTGAAGGACCCATCCGCACAAATTCCCCTTAATATTTTCTTAAAGCCCGGCCAATCAGTCCCCAAAGTCAGCGGATGAGTGAGGCATGAACTAACCGCAGCCTCCAAGCTATGTTTTTCCCCCTGGAATTTCATCAGCAAGGTCACCATAGGATACTTGTTAACATCCCCTTGCACACACCTCACCCTCACCAGCTTAGCTGTGCCCAAAGCCCCGGGTTGAACCAAGCGTTGGTGGATTCTGGTCTGATTACACCCTGTATCCAGCAATGCTTGGTAAGTACCCCCCTTGATTCTTACCGGAATCCGGTACGCTCCAGCCCGATCGGGGGCAGCCTGCTGGATATCGGGGATCCGCACCACCGACCCCACCTCCATGAGCGGGCACTGATCCCGGAAGTGGCCCGGGTCTCCGCATCTCCAGCAGGCCGGCCCAGGCGCTACGCCCGTACCTGCGGCGGCAGGCGCCCCCACCTGAGGGGGAGAGTGGCTGAAGGTTGGGGAAGGGGAGTGTGTTGCTTCCCACAGCCGGGAAGCTGGACTCGGGGGGCCTCCTCGCCTACGTGGGGCAGGAACGAGTCCTGGAGAGAAAGCAGAATGGGGAGGCAAAAAGGAAGGGGAGAGAACAGGGGAACATAAAGGGGAAGGGGGAAGAGAGGGCGAGAGATAGAGAGAGGGCTCCACGCCCTCGGGATCACCGCCATGTGGTCCTCCGCAAACCAGATGGCTGCCTCCAGCACCACCTGGTTGATGATTCCCTCGACGTCGCGGCCACCTCCGGCAGGCGTCCCGTAGCCATTGGGCGAAGGCAAACGGGCGGTCGGAAGTCTCTAGCCTCATGCTGCGGAAGAGCTGGCGATTCTCCTCCGGGCTCCTACCAACCCGTTGCAGGATGGTTCTCTTCAGATCCGCATAGGCCAGGAGGTTGGTCGCGGCAGTTGTTGCGCCACAAGCTGGGCTTCCCCAGACAGAAGAGGAATGAGGCGAGCTGCCTACTGATCGTGCGGCCAGCCCCAGATCTCGGCGGTACGCTCAAAGAGATCCAGGAACGCTTCCGGATCGTCTGCCACACCCATCTTTTGTAAAGCGGGTGGGGGCAAAAAGGCACGGGGGTCCGGGATCGTGGCTGCAGCCGGGGTGGCCTCCTGGCTCAGAAAACTCATGATCTCGAAGAATCGGTGATCTTGGTCCTGCCAGAGCTCAAGCAGGGATTGTTGGTGGCTCTGGTGTAATGCAGCGAGGGACTGGAGGACCCCTGCCAACTGGGAGGACTCTATGGGGTGATCACCTTCCATCGTTTCGGGAACGAACAGAGCGGGAAAAAAAAAGGAATATTGAGTCCCGGGTTTCGGCACCAGTGTGGAACGCTCTCACTTCGAGAGCGGGAAAACACACGAAACAGGGTTGCTATCACTCCCCAGGTAACAGGGTTTTAATACTTTCAACACACTTTCTGTTTTGTAAGTCTTTCTTGGGAACACTGGGTTCCCTTGTCATTCTCTCTCTCCTCTCTGGAGGTTCTGTCGCTGCTTTTATGCCACTCTCCCCGTGCTCACTGGAATTAGAGACAGGTGTTAGACATGATTTAGCTCAGGTGCAAGCGCCCTTACCGCTTCCTCTCCCCGACGGGCGCTTGACCACACCCCCGCTGCCACAGAGATTAATCGCTCTTAACTATTAATTGCAATTAACTATACAAAATAATGTTTCGATGTGCTTTTCCTGCGAACGTTGACGGGGGAGTTGTGGGCCCCTGGGATTCAGCCTCTGTAAACCCATGCATTAATGAGCACCTGATCACCAATTCAACTGTTTCCAAATGTCTAAGTGAGAGGTTGACTTAATTAAAGAAGTAGTCCCCACAGGTTAATTATTCATTGCAATGGGCATTAAATCTCTAAAACCCTCATCCTCTACAATATTAATCAGATGGCAAAATGTGACTATCCACTTGAGATCCAGGGTTAAGTGCTGCATTGAACTTCACATGAAAAGCGCTGCAGAGAATGGGTGAGTTTGGAATTTCATAATACCCATATTACTCTTCTATCATATCTATATAGAACTAAGGAATACTACCTTGTTCTACTTTTAGCTCTGCCACTGACCATGTAAAGATTCTTCATCTGAATTGTCCGGTAATCTTTAGCTAATGCTTCAAAATCACCCTTGCAGCTATACACTACTCCTTATTTTCACATGGAAATGCCTTGCAGCTAACTCTTCATTGTTGCCAAAGGTTTGCAACTGGCCCTATTTTGTCTGGAATTAATTTACTCAGTATTAATGTTGGGCCTCATGTATTCAGACACAAGACAAGTCTTAAAGCCTGACTGAGGCCCACAAAAACAAAGTCATAAATCTTACTGATAAAAACCGCACCAAAATCAAACAAAGGGAGCACAAAACCGACTACAAATCCCAAGAAGCCTTGCTCACTTTACAACATTGTGAAATTCCAAAGGATCAAACTCTCAACTCCTATTGGATGAAGCACTCAACAGAACACCCCTCAACCATGATGTTATCGGGAGTAGAAATACCTTTGAATTCCTTCTGAGCAGTGCTTCCAGTGACTTTGCTTGCCGTGCGTAGTCATTGCTGCTCTAAGGATTGCCTTGTTGCACAAGGAAGTAACATACGATTTGAAACTGCAGCCATACAATCTCCATCTTGCTGGACGAGTTGAGATTACTCTGTGTTCCACCGAATACTTTAACGGATCCGAAGGAGACTGCCGAGCAATCCGCATCTTCATCCGTTTGCCTGCAGAAGTGAAGAAAGAAGAATTCTCTTCCCTCTTGTTAAAAAGGTTGCCGACACCTGGTATACTGTACAGGACTTATGCATCATTATCCATACTTTCTTTTTTTTATTGAAAGAATTGCTCGGCCAGTCTTAAAAACAGGGGTCACAATTTATGTGCAAGATACACAAACAAATAAAGTTGATGTTGACTGTATGATATTCTCATCTTCTTCAGCTCATAAATAACTAAATATATAAAAGCTGCACCTTAAGCCCTTCGTGTTTAGATTAATGTTTTATTTAGTGTTTTGCATTATCATAATCAAAATAGCAATAAAAAAATAATAAAGTGGAATAAAATATACATATCAAGTGACAGACTGGTTTGGTAACCTGTCCCGTGTGGAATCTTGATGTTATGTTAACAAACAAATTAGCATTTAAATGAGCCTGGCATTTTATTCTTCAAGGTTATGTTGTTATGAATATTAAATTATGCTGGGAGTGTGTATGTGTGTGTGAATGCTAATATTGGTATTGGGTAATGGGTGGTATTGGGTAATATATTGCTGATTAATGGTTTTCATGAGTTAGGTCTATAGTAGAAAGGTCTATAAGCATGCACAGGATAATTTAGTTCCCAACACTATGGCTGCAATGATGAATCTCTAACTGAACAGCAGTTCTTTCCTCTGCCACATGAATAATACACGAAGAGGTGAAAGAGTACTTTCAACAAGATATCCACTTTACAAGTGGACAGTTGATTCTAAAGGAGAAGGAGTTTAGGTAATTGTGGTCAATTAGTCATGTTTTGGGGTGTAACATTGTGCACTTGATTTAGTCCTGTACTATCAAAAACATGCCTGTCTGTTCAAGACTATTGGTGCTCCATAGAGGAACCAAGAAAGAAAAATAAACCACACTTTTCCAGTTACCTTTTACCAATTGTAATAAAACTATTTCATTTAATGGCTTAATAATTATTTTTGTTTGTTTTGTTTGTGTTTTTATTTTTGCTAACCCTTAAATGAATGGATGTTTCGACAAACATTACTGGTGTGGATTTTGATTCATCCCAGTGACTCAAGTCTTTTGAACTTATTCACCAAAAAGATTTGTTCAGATTGGTTCATTGTTTAGTTTATTGACTATTTCTGCAATTTACGTCTTTGCTCCAGTAAATGGTGGCAAATGACCATCTTTTATATTTTGAAAAATATCATTCACAAAATTACATTTTATTAATCATGTACAATACTGAATATGGAATTGCCATATTTTGAGCTATGCTTTTTTTTTGCTTAATAGTTTATTAAATAACATAGAACATTCTATGTGAATCAATTCTAAGTAAATCTAGCAACAAGAATTCTCATGTGTGAGTGTAAAGCACTGTTAGGGACTCATGTATTCAGATACAAGACAAAGGCAGGCCTAACACAGTCGTAAAGCCTAACTGAGGCCTACAAACACACAGTCATAAATCTTACTGATTAAAAACCGTGCACAATATCAAACAAAGGGAGTACAAAACAGACTAAACTTTACACCTATGTGTTAAATTCCAAAGGATCGAACTCTCAACTCCTATTGGATGAGGCGCTCAACAGAATGTCCCTTAACCATGATGTCATCGGGAGTAGAAATACCTTGACTTTGCTGTGCCGTGGGTAGTTGCAGTTCTCAGGTGTAGCCTCGTTGCACAAGGAAATAACGTACGACTTGAAACTATGACAATACAATCTCGCTGGACGAGTTGAGATTACTCTGTGTTCCACTGAACACTGTAATGGATCTGAAGGAGACCGCCAAGCAATCCGCATTTTCATCTGTTTGCCTGCAAACCTGAAGAAAGAAGAATTCTCTTCCATCTTCAACAAAGTCGACTTCGCTGATTTCTCCAACAGCCCGCCGAGAATCAGCAGCCGTACTGCATGTCGACACAGCGAGGAAACGGCCTTCCATCATCACCCGAGCCTCGAGGAACCGAGTCAGATTTAAAGGATGGATGAACACACATTCTACATGCATCCTCACGCAATCCAAGAGATTTACGTCAGAGCAGATATAGAATATTATAGCGTGATATTCTTGTGTATTAAGGTTATTGCTTGTACAGTTTATGGACCACCGAGTCCGCTCATTGTTTCTAATAATACTCGAGGTATTAATGTAATCTACTGTTATCACAAATTCTATTTTGCTGTGTTGTAATCCAACCACATTGGACTGTAGTGTATTTACACCTTCGTGGATGAGACCGGTTTATCCGTTAAAGAATCAAAGACTGCGGGACGGTCTTTTCACCACATCTCTGAGTGATAAATTAACAGCTGCCTTCCCATATCTAATCACGTCACTGTTTAGTTTGTAGTTGTAGTAGATATAAATCCTTATTAATATTCTATTGAATTTGATAATTCACAATTATCTTTGATGGTTGTTGAATTTGAAGGATCAGTAAGCTAGTGTTGATTCTAATCAATGTTCCATTAAATTTCATAATTAATGATTGTCTTTGATAATAATTCATATTCTATTGAATTTGATCATTGATGGTTGTCTTTGATGATTTAAATGATTAAAAAGCTAACATTGATTCTAATCAGTGTTCCCTTTACAAAAAGCTTCACTATGATGCTGCACTTTGCTAAGCCCTTTGGGAACAATCCTGCATTGTGACCAGCTGTGAATATGTGTGTAACACGTCAATGAACATTGACCAGAATGTATAGCCTCGGCTGGTGAGATCATTGGATGCACCTGTGGCCAGGCTATAAATAGACGCGTCACCAGCGTGTCGTCAGATCCATTTTCTTCAGAGCATACTGTGCTGTGTGTCTCACAAGCTTGTCAGAAACTTTCTTTCCTCTGCTAGGATTTAGAATTTGTTAGGCAGTGTGCAGTGAACCTTTTCTCCTTTCTTTCTATATATATAGTAATCGTTTGCTTTGCTTCTCCGACATTTTTCCACCTTTTTCTTTTCTTTATATAAAGAAAAGAAAAAGGTGGAAAAATGTCGGAGAAGCAAAGCAAACGATGCGTGTTTCCCTGTCATCATTCTATGACTGTCATGGACACGCATCAGTTTTGTTTTGTTTGTTTGGGGGAAGAGCATGCTGCTCTCGCGTTGGGGCAGGGCGAGTGCGCGCATTGCAACCTACTTTTGGGGAAATGTTTCGCGCTCGCCTCGCTTACTTCCGGGAGTCAGCACCCGCTCTTTCATATATTTGGCTCTCGCATATATTTGGCTGAGGAGCGAGAGACGGGTCCGTCCCTATCGCTTGCTCTCTCCCCAGATCCAGCTGATCCTCCTCGTAATCTGAAGCGCGCCTCGGCGCCTCTTCGTTTCACGAGGAGGGCGCTGAAACTCTGTACATTTCACGCATAATAATAAAGCGCCTCAGAAATTACTCGAGGGGTTTACTCGGCCTGTGGCCAGACTACAGCTAGACTGGCCATGCGAACAAGAGACCCCCCCCTCCCCCCAAACGCTCCAAACTATAAGACAGATTTCTGTCTGGTGGCCAAAAAAAAAAAAATATATATATATATATATATATATATATATATATATATATATATATATAATAAAAAAGAAAAGAAGAAGAAGAGACGCTTCGGGCTATCTCTCACCGGGTTCGGCATCATCACTCAAGAAACCTGCTCTCCCCACTAAGCCATGCAGGACTACATCCATGCTGGTGGGGATGGCTTATCAAGCGGCAGGTCAGGCTGGTGCTGCGCTGCACACCATGGCCATGTTACAGGCGTACCAGGCTGATCTACTTAAAGACCTGAGTGCGGGTACAACGCTCGACGAAGAAGCCTTTTCTGAACTTCGTCGGGCCACAGATTTATCTCTCCTTGCGACCAAGCATACAGCCCGTGCCATTGGTCGGTCTATGTCCGCTTTAGTCAGCACGGAGTGGCAATTATGGCTTAACCTTTCGGGCATAAAGGATAAGGACAGAGTTTTCCCACTCGATGCCCCGGTTTCGCCTTCCGGTCTCTTCGGAGACGCCATGAATACGGTTATCTCCAGACTCCAGGAGGCGAAAAGCTACGAGGAAGCCTTCGGGCAGTCGCGAGGAAGCCTTCGGGCAGTTTTTTCCTCGCCGCACTCAGGAGTCGTGCTCCCCCTCGTAAAGACTGGGGACAAGCTCGTCGCCCTCAGCAGCCCCCAAAGCAGGACCTCAGGGGCGTGATTTCTAAAAGAAAGAAACCCTGTTGTCTTGTACCCAGCCTTGTGGGGGTGGTTCCTCTCGGGACGTGGCACGTGTACCATCCACTTCGGCCATCCCAATACCCTCACAAAACCTCTTCACTCCCACCGCCTTTGGTGTTTCGGGTGACAGAGGCTTCCAACAAAGAGTTGGGTGTACCGTTGCTTCCTGCCTTTATCCAGGACGCGGAACACTCGACATACCCTCAACAGGAAGTGTCAAAATTGATACTCATCTCAGAGAACCTGGCAGCGTGGAAACTTCTGTCAGGCATTTCTGTGTGGGTTCTGAAGACACTAGAAAGAGGCTACAGAATTAAATTTGCTCGCCGCCCTCCGTGTTTCAACGGCGTGGTTCCCACTACAGACACGCCTACTGTGGAAAGAGCTGCAAAATCTCTTGGTCAAAGGGGCCATGAAAGTGTTCCCCTTCCAGAGAAAGAGTCAGGCTATTACAGCAGATACTTCCTGGTCCCCAAGAAGGGTGGGGGGGTTGGGGGTTGCGTCTAATTTTAGATCTTTGAGGCTTGAACCACTCGGTCAGGGTGTTCAAGTTCAAGATGGCTGATCACGATCGATCTCATGGACGCATATTTCCATACTGGAATTCTGCCACAGCACAGGTTCCTGAGGTTCGCTTTCGGGGAGGAAGCCTTCCAGTATCGGGTTCTTCCATTCGGCCTAGCCCTATCACCCCACACATTCACGAAATGCATGGATGCAGCACTGGCTCCTTCGCGACACCGGGGCATCCGCATTCTGAATTACATAGACGACTGGCTGATCTTAGCGCAGCTCAAAGAACTGGCAGTTCAGCACAGGGATATTGTCTTAGCTCATCTGCTTTAAACGGGTCTGAGACTCAACGTCAAAAAGCGTTCTCTCTCCCACCCGGGGAATCACCTATCTGGGGGTTATATGGAATTCAATCACGATGCGGGCACAGTTGTCTCCTGCTCATTTCACGTCCATTCAGAACACCCTGAGCAAACTCAGGCTAGGTCAAGGTTGTACTGTTCACCAGTATCAACAAATACTAGGTCTCATGGCATCTGCGTCCACGGTGATCCCTTTGGGCCTGCTCCATATGAGACCGTTTCAGCTGTGGCTAAAAGCCGAGGGATTTCATCCAAGGGCCAGTCCCCTAGGGCTAATAAGGGTTACGCGCCGCGTGCTTCGTTCCCTTGCTATGTGGTTCAGACCCCAGTTTCTTACCTTGTGTCCCGACAGACGCCTCCCTGACGGGCTGGGTAGCGGTCTTAAGTGGTCGTCCAGCTCAAGGGGATGGGAGGGTCGTCAGCTCGGTTGTCACAGTAACTGTCTCGAGTTGATGGCTGTATTTCTGGCCCTGAAATTCTTCCTCCAGAGGCTACCATGTGCGGGTGGGCAATACAGCGGTAGTCTCTTACATAAACCATCAAGGAGGTCCATGTTCACGCCAGCTAAATTTCTGGCACATCAGATTCTCCTTAGGGCCCAGGGCAAGCCCCTGTCACTCAGGGCAGTTTATATCCCTGGATGCTGGTATGTGGGAGCAGATTTACTGTCCAGACAGAAAATACAGACGGGTGAGTGGAAACTCCATCCCTAGGTAGTGGAACAAATCTGGGTGAGATTTTACAGGGTAGAAGAGGACCTCTTCGCCTCTATGAACAGTGCAATGTCTCCTCTACTTCTCCCTGAGTCACCCAGCCCCCCTGGGTCTGGACGCGATGGTGCATACATGGCCCTGAATGCGTCTGTATGCATTTTTCCCCGGTTTCTCTGCTCCCGGGAGTCTTGGCCAGAGTTTGCCAGCAAGGGTCTTTCCTCTTACTGATAGCGCCGCGCTGGCCGAACAGGGTATGGTTCTCGGAGCTAATATCTCTTCTCGACGGCTCGCCTTAGGCGATTCTGGACAGGAAGGTCCTTCTGTCTCAGGTGCAGGGGATGATATTGGTGCAGTTCACATGATGCAGATACAGTTAACTGCCAAATTGTTTCAATTCTGGACTTTCTGTAGGAAAATCTGTCAGCAGGCATAAGCCCCGCTACTCTCAGGGTTTATGTGGCCGCCATTTCGGCTTGCCACGCCTTGATGGACGGGGTGCCTTTGGGGAGGCATCCTCTACTCGCTCGCTTCATTCGTGGAGCCAGGCGACTGAGGCCTCCTGTTAGGACCAGAACTCCTTCATGGGACTTAGCAATAGTCCTGGAGGGTCTGGTTGAGACCACCTTTGAACCTCTAGAGTCAGCATCTGACAGACTTCTGACTCTCAAGATGGTCTTTCTTATGGCGATTACCTCTCTTAAGAGGATTGGGGATCTACAGGCTCTGTCTGTTTTGCCGGCCTGTTCAGAATTTGCCCCAGGTATGGCCAAAGCTATCCTGCATCCTCATCCTGACTACCTTCCTAAGGTGCCTTTTTCGGCACTACATCCTGTCACTCTGGAAGCCTTCTGCTCCCCTCCGTTTTTAACGCAGGAGCAGGAGAGACTTCACGGACTCTTCCCAGTCTGTGCCCTTCAGACCTATGTCCACCGCACTAGCTGGTGGCATAAGTCAGGGCAATTATTTGTCTGCTATGGGGGCCACAACAGGGGGGCGGCCGCTACCAAGCAAACTATGTCACATTGGGTGAGGGATGCTATTGCCCTGGCCTCTGAGGCACGCGGTCAAGCTTCGCCAGTAGGTGTCAGAGCTCACTCCACCATAGGGGTCGCCTCCTCTAAAGCCTTGGCTAGAGGGGTCCCTCTGCAGCAGGTTTGTGATGCGGCAGGCTGGTCCTCTCCGCACACATTCATCAGATTTTATGGTATAGATGTTCACGGTACTCCAGGCTCATATGCCCTTGAGTGGACATCTCAAGCTCATGCCTGAACAAGTTTGTGATGTGGCAGGCTGGTCCTCTCCACACACATTCATAAAATTTTATGGTTTAGATGTTTATGCTACTCCGGGCTCTTACGTCCTTGAGTCGACATCTCAAGCTCATGTCTGAGACCTCTCGTGTTCTTGTGAGCACACTTCACAACCGTAGGGGTCCGGACAGCCCCAGTGCGGCAGCGTGGGTATTGCGTTCAAAGCGCTTAGCAAAGCGCAGCATCATAGTGAAGCTTTTTTTAAAGGGAACGTCTCGGGTTACATGTGTAACCCTTGTTCCCTGAAAAAGCGGAACGAGATGCTGCGCTTCTTTGCCGCACTGGGACGTCCCAGGACTGCTCTTGAGAAAAATGTTTTTACGACACGCTGGTGACGCGTCTATTTATAGCCTGGCCACAGGTGCATCCAATGATCTCACCAGCCGAGGCTATAAATTCCGTTCAATGTTCATTGACGTGTTGCACACATATTCACAGCTTGTCACAATGCAGGATTGTTCCCAAAGCGCTTAGCAAAGCGCAGCATCTCTTTCCGCTTTTTTCAGGGAACAAGGGTTACACATATAACCTGTTACGATGAGCAGGAAGGCAGACGAGTGGCAAGGATCTAATTGCAGATTAGGTTAACTTTATTGGACAGGGTGAAAACTAAATAGACAAAACCAAAACAAAGGAAACACCCGCAATGGGGAAAATACAACAAAAAACACGGAAAACATACAACGGTTTAACAGGCAGGATAAACATCACAGAACACAGAAACAAGCATCCATAAACATCGACAATCGACAGGGGAATGAAGAAACAGCAGGGTTTAAATACACAGGAGACATGATGATGACAAAACGAGACACAGGTGAGAACAATGATGCAATGATGGCAGTGATGAGATCAGGGAATTGTGGGAAGTGTAGTTTTTAGACAGACAAGTGAAAAACAGGGCAGACAACAAGGAAAACGTGACATGGAATGTGATCAGTGACGAGTGAAACAGAAAACACGGGGCAGATAACAAGGGAATCGTGACATAAACCCCCTCAAAGGAGCGGCTTCCAGACGCTCCTCAGAAACAAAAAGAAAAAGGGAATACTCAAAAAAATTGTCCAAGGAGTGAGGGGGGGAGCAAACAGACAGACCAAGGGAGCACAAGGGGCAAACAGACAGACAAAGGGAGCACAATGGGCAAACAGACAGACCAAGGGAGCACAAGGGGCAAACAGACAGACCAAGGGAGCACAAGGGGCAAACAGACAGTCCAAAGGGGCACAGAGAGCAGACAGGCAGTCCAAGGAGGCACGGGAGGCAGACAGGCAGTCCAAGGAGGCACAGGGGGCAAGAAGGCGGTCCAAGGGGGCACAGGGGGCAGACAGGCAGTCCAAGGAGGCACAGGGGCAGACAGGCAGTCCAAGGTGGCCACAAGAGGACTGGATCAGGTGGTCTGGGAACTGGCCACAGAGCAAAGACAGGTTCAGGAGGCCTGGGGGGTGGCCTCAGGACCACAACCATGGGGAACTCCGAGGGCGGAGCCGGGGTAGGCGGAGCCGTGGACTGCTCAGGAGACCACATCGTAGAAGGCTCAGGAGGCGGAGCTGAGAGAGGTTCTGGGGGCTCCAGAGGCGGAGTTGAGGGAGGTTCTTGAGGCTCCGGAGGCGGAGCTGAGGGAGGCTCTGGAGGCTCAGGAGGCGGAGCTGAGGGAGGTTCGGGAGCCTCATGAGGCGGAGCTGAGGGAGGTTCTGGAGGCTCAGGAGGCGGAGCCAAGGGAGGCTCAGGAGACAGAGCCAAGGGAGGCTCTGGAGGCTGGGCCGAGGAAGGCTCAGGAGGCGGAGCAGAGGAAGGCGGCGCCATAGGAGGCTTTAGAGGCAGAGTCCTGGAAGGCTCAGGAGGCGGAGCCGAGGAAGGCGGCGCCGTAGGAGGATTTAGAGGCAGAGCCCTGGAAGGCTCAGGGGGCGGAGCCAAGGGAGGCTCAGGAGGCAGAGCAGAGTGAGGCTCGGTAGGCGGAGACCTGGAAGGCTCAGGGGGCGGAGCCAAGGGAGGCTCAGGAGGCAGAGCAGAGTGAGGCTCGGTAGGTGGTGACCTGGAAGGCTCTGGAGGCGGGGCCGAGGGAGGTAGCGCCGTAGGAGGCTCTAGAGGTGAAGACCTGGAAGGCTCTGGAGGCGGAGCCGAGGGAGATGGCGCCGTTGGAGGCTCAGGGTGCTCGGGAGGCGGAGCCCTAGGAGACTCAGGAGGCGGAGCCGTAGGAGGCCCTGGGAGGCTCGAGAGACTTGAGAGGCGGAGCCCTGGGAGGCTCGGGAGGAGGAGCCCTGGGAGGCTCGAGAGACTTGAGAGGCAGAGTCCTGGAAGACTCGGGAGGAGGAGCCCTGGAAGGCTTGAGAGGCTCGAGAGGCAGAGTCCTGGAAGACTCGGGAGGCGGAGCCCTGGAAGGCTCGAGAGGCTCGAGCGGCGGAGCCATGGTAGGCTCGAGAGACTTGAGAGGCAGAGCCCTGGAAGACTCGGGAGGCGGCACCCTAGAAGGCTCGGGAGGCGGAGCCCTGGAAGGCTCGAGATGCGCTGGCTCTTGGACGGTCATGGCTACAGGTGCTGGCTCTGGGACGGTCGAGGCTACAGGTGCTGGCTCTAGGATGGTCGAGGCTACAGGTGCTGGCTCTAGGACGGTCGAGGGTAAAGGCGATGGCTCAGGGACGATCGAGGTTACAGGCACTGGCTCACTGACGTTCGAGGCTACAGGCGCTGGCTCACTGACGTTCGAGGCTACAGGCGCTGGCTCACTGACATTCGAGGCTACAGGCGCTGGCTCACTGACGTTCGAGGCTACAGGTGCTGGCTCACTGACGTTCGAGGCTGCAGGCATTGGCTGGTTGGCCGTGGTTGGCGGAGGGTGGATAGCAGAGGCCTTTCTTCTCCTCCTCCGGGCGGATGAAGTTGGCAGCACTGGTTCGTTGACCATGGCAGGTGTGGGGGTTGTCTCACTCACCGTGGCTGGCGAGGAAAGCCCAGAGGCGGGAGCCGGGATCAGGAGAGGTGGCTCCCCGGCAGCGAACTCCTCCACGATGAGTCCCACATACTCCCGCCAGGTGCAGTCTCCGGTCGTTCCCACCACCGGTGTTTAGGTACACCGAACCGGTATGCCACCTTCAAGGTATGGTCAGTCCAGCCGGTGTAACTGGCCGCACTGGCAAAGAAGTGGGAGAATTCCCAGACAGACAAGTCCGCCTCTGTCAGCTCTTTGAGGAACCCTGCTAGATCCATTTTGGTCTATTGTTCTGTTACAATGAGCAGGAAGGCAGACGAGGGGTCTATTTGCAGGGTTAACTTTATTGGACAGGGTGAAAACTAAATAGACAAAACCAAAACAAAGGAAACAGCCGCAATGGGGAACAAAAAACACGGAAAACATACAACGGTTTAACAGGCAGAATAAACATCACAGAACACGGAAACAAGCATCCATAAACATCGACAATCGACAGGGGAATGAAGAAACAGCAGGGTTTAAATACACAGGAGACATGATGATGACAAAACGAGACACAGGTGAGAACAATGATGCAATGATGGCAGTGATGAGATCAGGGAATTGTGGGAAGTGTAGTTTTTAGACAGACAAGTGAAACACGGGGCAGACAACAAGGAAAACGTGACATGGAATGTGATCAGTGACGAGTGAAACAGAAAACACGGGGCAGACAACAAGGGAATCGTTACATAACCAGAGACCTTCTATTGATTTTAATAATCAATAATATTTGATATTTATTCATTATTGCTAATAACCAAACCTATAGTGCTTTGAATACCGCTAAGGTTAAAAAGGCGCTATATAAGATCAGACCATTTACCATTTCTTGGTTTTATTGTGAATTATTAATCTGTGGATATTGTTATTCCATTTCAGGTCAACTTTAAATGTTATGGCTATTCTAAAATAATGTGATTTTTTTTTTTTTTTTTTTTAAATAAACATTCTGGTGCACAATTGTCCAATAGGCTTAACTGTAAAAGCTAACTTTAAAAGATGCCATTAAGCACCCAAGTGCCAACAACAATCACCAAAGCAAGAAAATTGGTTCAGGTGGAAAATCTTGAGTGGAAAATCAAGTGCTAATTAAAAGGTGTGGCAAATCACTCATAAGGGACTGTAGCACAAAGTGGAACAGCTCATTTGACATGATGCAGAGGCTGCTTGAAATCAGATCTGAACTGAATGAATTACTCGAACACTGTTGTCAAGTGACTGATTAAGGTTGGAGCAACTTATGAAACTACTGAAACAATATGCGGTTTATACAGATCAACTGCAAACAGACAGTCACTTTCTGATGTGGTTTCATGTTTGCTCAACATTGAAGAATGTAGAATGCAGTCAACTGGAGCAGGAAAGCTACTTGCACAAATTCTGTTGAATTCCTTGCATGACAGATTTGCTCTAAATCCCATGTCCACAAAATGTATTCCAATTCCAGCGGCAGCATGCCTATTTGATCTGTGTGTTTCCCTTATTCTTCAGCCTCCAGAATTAGAGCCACTGAGGAGGGTAGCAGAATCACTTGTAATTTACTCATCAAACAAGGATAACCAGGCCACAAGTCATTATCAGGAAAATTCTGTTGATTTTGGGCCTCCAACACAAACTCCTACCTCTGCTGATGTTCTACAGAAGTACCAATTCCTTGCATCTTGCTTGGAGTCAAACTTCTCATGCCCACCAAACCGAAATAAGAGTTCAGCAGGAGAACTGAGACAATACCAGGAAGAAGTCATGCAAGGAGTATCTGTACAGTCACCACTGCAGTTCTGGAGATAGAGAGAAGCTCTCTATCCAAATCTTGTCAATATGGAACAGGATCTAGTGTGTGCTCCTGCTTCACAAGTTTTTGTGGAGCATATCTTTTCTGTATGTGGACAGTTAACATTGTGTGGCAGGACTGAGGGCAGGGCTGGGTCGTGATTCTGCACACCCAGCCCCTAATCAGGCTAATCAAGCCTCTGAGAGGGATAAGGGCCGACCGGAGACTGCAGTGAGACAGAGAGAGTGTTACGGGCAGCTGTCCGACACCTGTGTGTGTGTTTGTCTTTTTGGTTCAGTTTTATATTAAACTGTTATTTATATTTTCAAGCCGGTTCTCGCCTCCTCCTTTCCATTAATCCCTTTACACTGGTGCTGAAATCCGGGAAGGAGGAGGGATGCGCCGTAGTAGAGTCCTCGCCACTACCATCCACCCCCACCACGGCCATTCACCGGGGGACGGAGGAGCCCGTCTGCCTGAGAGTGGAGGTATGGCCGCCGACTGCAAGGGGAGGAGGGGCTCCTAACTGAATGCCTGGAGTGGTCAGGGCCACTGCGAGGGGCAGGGGAGACCCCTACCAGATGCTGAAACATGGTGGCTTATCTCAAGTTCAACAGAAAATTGCTGCTTGAACTTGAAGATATCTGAATATGTCAGCAAGACTCAATAATTTAATATCTGTTTTTTGATTATTTCATAAATGTTTTATTTCAAATTGAACCTTTATTAGTTTGACTGTTCGTTTTGTTTCCAATACATGATGAAAAAACAGAAACAATATAGCCAGTAATTTATTTTGACTTTCTCTCTCTCTATCCCTCAGTCTTTCACTCATTCTGCCATACACTGTCAATCAGTGATTTATTTTACATTTAATTTGGAATTGGTATATACAAAAATTGAGAGTTCACTGCAAATTTGCCGCAAATTCGCCATTGATAATTTTCACATGCAAACGAGCTTTGCGGCAAACTTGCAGCAAATGGTCAATTGTTGCCAAAGGTTAGCCTGAGGTTCACCACTACCAGCGAAGAGCTGCAAACTTCTAGCAAACATTTGAGGTGAATCACAAGCTCATTTGCATGTGAAAATAACAAGCGACAAGTTTGCGACAATAGTTTAGTTTTATTTTTTAAAGCAGAGTTGCGACTTACTTTCTCATGTCAAATGTACTAAAGAGGACTTTGTGTTAAAGTTCAATATAAAAGAAGAATAGCAGGCACAGCAACATCCCTACAATATGGGCCGCCAACTTAAATGTTTTGGGTTGAATAGATCGCATTACTGTTGATTTCACATCACTGGCTACCTGTAGCTGCCCACATCGAATTCAAGGTTTTAACTCTGGCCTTCGGGACAGCTAATGGATCTGCACCCACTTAGTTCAATTCACTTCTCCAGGTCTATGTCCTAACTCGCTCTCTGCAGTCAATGAATGTACGACATGTCCCATCACAAAAATGCTCAAAAACTATTTCACAATCTTTCACTTTCTCTGTTCCTCTGTGGTGGATTAAGCTTTCAACATCCACACGATCTGCTGATACATTCAACATTCATGAACCACCTGAAAGGGGAGGAGTGGTGGTGGTGTAGTGGTCTAAACCACATAACTGGTAATCAGAAGGTTGTTGGTTTGATTCCCACAGCCACCACCATTGTGTCCTTGAGCAAGGCACTTAACTCCAGGTTGCTCTGGGGGGATTGTCCCTGTAATAAGTGCACTGTAAGTTGCGTTGGATAAAATCGTCTGCCAAATGCAAAAACGTAAAACACATCTGTACCACTAGCACTTTACCAATTCACACTAATTGGAAAAAGTGTTTTCACGTGGCCTATGTGTAATAGTACATAAGCTGATTTGTTTGATTGTTAGAACATGCTTGAACAACAAGTTATGATGTGATAAAGATTGCTTTGATTATATTATAATCAACACTTTCTACACTGCTTGTATGCGACGGCACCGTTGTGACGTGCCACTAATTTCCAGACTGGACCATTAAGGAATCCATGCCCCATGCCGGGCATCCCAATGTCTTAATCCATCCCTGAGTACACACAAATGGCAAAAGTCATATCATACTGTTCATGTGTTGTGGTTCCTATAGTTTACTTTCAAGTTGCTTCTTTGTCAAACAGCAATGTCAAATATAAATCAATTAAAATCACTGAAACAACAGCAACGCCTTGAATTATAAATAGCATAAAAAAATATTTTCATATGTAAGTGTACATGCATAATGGATACTGGTGACTCACCATCATTGCACAGAAAATCGACATGATTTAGTTGTCATTTGTATTAATATATCACTCATTTGCCTTGTAATTAGAAAGTTATCCTGTGATTCAAGCAATTAGGTTTTGTGTGTGTGTGTGTGCGTGTGTGTGTGTTTGTGTGAGCGTGTATTTATCACTTTGTGGGGACCAAATGTCCCCATAAGGATAGTAAAACCCGAAATTTTTGACCTTGTGGGGACATTTTGTCGGTCCCCATGAGGAAAACAGCTTATAAATCATACTAAATTATGTTTTATTGAAAATGTAAAAATGCAGAAAGTTTTCTGTGAGGGTTAGGTTTAGGGGTAGGGTTAGGTTTAGGGGATAGAATATAAAGTTTGTACAGTATAAAAACCATTATGTCTATGGAAAGTCCCCATAAAACATGGAAACACAACATGTGTGTGTGTGTGTGTGTGTGTGTGTGTGTGTGTGTGTGTGTGTGTGTGTGTGTGTGTGTGTGTGTGTGTGTGTGTGAAATGTTGGCATTTTTTAAATAATTCATAAGGTTGAGAAATACTGGTGGGGGCATTACTAAAAAAAAAAGTTATGAGGTAAATGGGTAGAATGAGGTCCCAGATCACTATACATTTAAGGGTTAATGGTTGTTGTTTTTGTAGTTGTTGTTACTGTTTCTTTTTGTTTCGATAGTTGATCTTAAATTCAAACTAATCACCTTCCACTACCATACCATACTTGATTGAGGAATATTTTATAAAGGATAGAAAGAAAAACATGTTGCTTTTAATATTCCCCTTGCCAGCTGTTCAGAGGTAATAAATAGAGTAAGTAGCTGAGAGAGATGGTTTCTCGCACATATTCCTCCCACCCATCGTGCTACACCCATATGCCAATACTGTACTACTTAAAGTCTTTCAAATGAGTCTGTAAATTATTGAGGTAAAACAAGTCCCACCTCCTCACAAGTGAGATTGTCTGTCACAGGTGCCTAGTATTTGAGGTACACAATTTTCTTAATTAGATATAAACAAACACTTATCCCCATATACAGTGTTAAGATTATTTTAAGCCAAGGACATAAATGATTCCAATTGTACGGCTTGTTGAGGAGAGGAGTGTTAAGTCTAAGTGGGAGGTTAAGTAACTGAAAAAAACGTAATCTCGTAAAATCACATCCTAAATAATTTTAATAGTGGCTATCCACTTTACTACGGAAATCTTGAAATCGCATTCACATGATTCGTGCTGTTTTAAACTCCCCATGAAAAGTTTATACAGAGAACGACTTGTTTTGCTTTTAGCGCTGGCAACACGCACATAAATTATACATTATCCAAATTGGTAAGATGGAAGCGCAACACGGCACAGAAGGGAGACACTAATGCTTCACTCCAGGGAGTCGTGTGAATGCAGCTTTTCACAGGTCCCATCTGGTTTTGTTTTGTACAAAAAAATATGGGTAGACGGGCTTTCTTCATCATTGACACGGAATCTCTTTTGCATGTGTTTGTTGTGTGTGCATCAGTGTAATAACCATGGACGGACACATCGCAAAGGTTCTGTCCTATTCCAAGCTGTGTTTAGAACTTTAGAAGCTGAATGAAATGTAAAATCGGTAAATACGTTAATCTAGATTAAGAAAAAATTACAAGCTAAACGTTTTTAAATTAATTGCATGTGCAAACACATACATTTTGAAAGCTCTAAAATATATATATATATATATACAGATGAGCCAAAGCAGTAAAGACCTGAGCGCATTTGACAAAAGCCAAATTGTTATGGCCAGATGACTGGGTCAAAGCATCTCTGAAACGGCAAATCTTGTGGGGTGATCCCAGTCAGCAGTGGTGAGTATCTACCGACAGTAGTCAGAGAAAGAACAAACCATAAACCGGCGACAGGGTGTTGGGTGCCCAAGGCTCATCAATGCACGATGGCAAAGAAAGCTATCCCATCTGATCTGAAACTAAATGCTTCACTCTACTGTGGTCTACTGTGGCACAAGTCACAGAAAATGTTAACGATGGCTATGGGAGGAATGTGTCACAACACAGAGTGCATCGCATCCTGCTGTGTATGGGGCTGCGTAACCGCAGACCATTCAGAGTGCCCATGCTGACCCCTGTCCACCATCAAAAGTGCCTACAATGGGCATGCAAGCATTGGAACTGGACCTTGGAGCAGTGGAAGAAAGTCGCCTTGTCCGATGAGTCCCGTTTTCTTTTACATCATGCGGATGGCCTTGTACGAGTGCACAATTTATCTGGAGAAGTGATGGCACCAGGATGCACTGTGGGAAGATGTCAAACCGGTGGAGGAAGTGTGATGCTTTGGCAATGTTCTGCAGGGAAATCCTGGGTCCAACCATTCATGTGGATGTCAATTTGACAAATGTCACCTAGCCAAACATAGTTTCAGACCAGGTACACCCCTTCATGGCAATTGTATTCCCTGATGGCAGTGGCCTCTATCAGCAGAATAATGCACCCTGCCACACTGCACACATTGTCCGGGAATGGTTTGAGGAACATGATGAAGAATTCAAGGTGTTGACTTGGCCTTCAAATTCCCCAGATCTCAATCCGATTAAGCATCTGTGGGATGTGCTTGACCAATAAGTCCGATCCATGGCGGCGCCACCTCAAAATTTACAGGGCATGAAGGATCTGCTGCTAAAGTCTTGGTGCCAGATACCACAGGAAAACTTTGCCATTGGACCCCACTCATGCCATTCTTCAGACACTTCCCCACCCTTCATGCAGCCCTGTCTCACCATGAGAATGTCAGATTCTCCATTAATTTTGAACACCATTCCCCCTGGAAACTTTATTTTATCTTTGTATGGACATTTTATGTCTATTATTGTTTCAAATAATGCCTCTCCGAGGCTTGACGCCACACCCACTGTGACTGTTCCTTGCTCACCCCTCCACAGAGTGTATCCTTGGGCTTTGCTTGGGAGGCCTAGTTGAACAAACTTGTCCCGAACTTGCGCTTGGAACTTCATTAAATGTGACTCACTCAAGTGTTTCAATCCATCTCTTCTGAAGTGATATGATTACTTTGGGTAAGGAACAGACCAAAAAAGGAAACCTTTTTGGAAATTGTCAGTATGAAACACCATCAAATTGCGTTGCATGAAAAGAGCAAGATGTTATTCGAAAATGTTTGTATGACAAATTGCTTGCTACTTTCCTCTTTTGTCGCTTTGAATAAAAGTGCATGATAAATGACTAAATTTAAATGTTGATCTCATTTTATGTAAAAGAAACCAAAACAAAAACAAAAAAATATTTGAAGTTGGAATGTCATGAGGGTTAATAAGTTAATACATTTGTTATATATTCTTTCAGGTCAGGTCAGGTCAGGCAATTTTTCAGACTTTAAATAATGTCCATGCTCTCAAACCAAGAGAGACCGGCTATTCACTGTAAGAGTTTGAAGATGATATTTAACAATAAATGCCCGGGCAGAACGTTTTAATTTCCCTGATTACCTCTATGCGTTTTGCTTATCTTTTCATTCAGTGCCCCGAGAGAGGAGGCAGAGAGACAATGAGAGAGTATGAGATGGGAGAGGAACCCCTGAAGAGTTTAATTACCGATTGGAGCTTCCGCCGTGGATCCTGGATGATCATCAGAGAGTCTGGCGTGTCTTTTAATGCCCCCCTTCTGCTGTTTTATATGTGTCAAGAATGCAAATGAGCCACTTAGTAACCACACCAATTACCCACCTGGTTGCTGATTAAGGCAATTGTGTAGTTTGCTAAATTATTGTTGCAAGCATGCAGAGACCAACAGGACTTTGGCCATGCTGGAGTTTGTGCTGTGAAACCAGTGTGGGCAAAAGGCTGACATTTTTTGTGACTCTTTTGGTTCTCTCCCGTGCAGCTTCCCATGTCCCTCTTGAGCGCAGCTAACCATGGTCAAGATATTTGCAGTTTACTTTAAGTAAATGTATATTTGGTGCAATTACCACATGCAAAAGCCTCCTTTTGGAGGGTGTGCCAAACATATTTGCACATGTAGAATTTTTATTTATTTTTTTTGATAGATTGCACAAGCATATTAGTTATTTGAAAAGTATATAAAAAAGTTATTTGGGATCTTAGTAAATTAGGGTCTTAATCTGCTTTGAAAAATACACAAATGCTCTTTTAAAAATGAAAAATGATGACTTAAAGTTCAAGCCGAGCTGCATGCTCAAGCCCCTCATGTTCGAGCCCCTCTTTAATGGACAGCAATCCAAATTAGTTAACCCTTAACAGCCTGCTTACTATTTCCACTTCAGCAGCTAAGTGGACATGCAAACTCATGAATTCTATTTGAAACCCAGATTTAAAGTATGGCGGGGCAAGCTTCTATTGCGGTGAATGAAAGACAACAACAAATATTAGTTTTGCGTTCCCATTTGCTCCAAAAGTACGAGAAAAAATATCAGCTGTAAAGTTTTCATGACTTTCTGTAAGAGGAAATAAATAGAGAAGGGTGGATTACAGCAGTCTGATTTTTTTACAGATAACACATACAGTAAATAACCATAATAGTTTACTTTCATACACAAATTGTCAGCTTTATAAACACGCTGAATACTTTCAGCCCATGTTATCATGCTTTGTTCAAGTCTGAGCTTGGAGGCAGATCCAGAAATCTTTTAATTCACACAGATGGCCAATTCCACCTCAGTCCTGACACATAATCCAACAGTGACCTCCTAAATGTCTTGTTAACCAGGTGGGCAGCAAAAGCCATAATTCATGTTTAGTTTTAGTGGTTGTTAATATGCTCTCTTCCCCTTTCTCATTCTGTCTGTCTGTCCGACATCCCCGATTTCAAGTGGGTGATGCCGGCAGACGGGTTTCTGTATCCGGCTCCTTGCTATTTCAAAAGGAGTGACATGCTTCATATAATCTAAACGGCATGCCAAACGACTGCTCTTGATATCATGACCTCTGTGTGGAAATGCTGGAAAGGAGGTATGAAAGTGTAAATGAGGGTGAAAGCGATCTGCCATTACGCTCACTATCTCCCTCATGATGGGCCAGGAATCATCTCGCACACATCCTCTTTCTTCCATTTATGGCATTAGTTACACAGATGACCTATCTGACATGCTCTTGCCATGAAACTAAATATTTACAGCAGGTAAGTGGATGTGTGGTGAGACACCATGTGTGTGGCTAAGTGTCCTTGTTGTCCTATAAGGTTACATATGTGTTAGATGCAAGCATGTTTGGAGGTTTCTATTTAACTATGGGCACAACTTATTTTTTAAGATTCTCTTTATTTTATTTTCTAATTTTTTTTCGTTATTAAAGAGCTTTCAATTTTGTTTTTCTTTTCACAACGCCATTTATTTTGGCTACTTTTCAAATACATCTTATGTATAGATTTAATTGTTTAACACTTGTTTGAGAAAAAACATTATTAGTAAAAATAATTATAATAATAAATAAAATAGTGTTTTAAGGGAGTTTAATAGATTTTTATCTCCACTGAGCCCAAACTGGCCATAATTAAACAAGCTTTTTATCTTGTAAAATGCAATGCCAAGGATAAAACTACATTATTTAAATAGCCCCCCAAATAATGCAGTTTGATCCTTGGCATTGCATTTTACAAGATAAAAAGCTTTTTCTTTAATTATGGCCAGTTTGGGCTCAGTGAAGCTAAATATCTATTAAACTCTCTTAAAAAAACACTCTATTTTTATTTTAATTTAATGTTTCTAATATTTTTTTCTAAGATTAAAAGTTTGGGTCTAAGACAAGTAAGTGATTTTATCACACTAAAACGTCTAGGTTACGTATGTAACCTCCATTCCCCGATGGAGGGAACGAGACGTTGTGTCAGAGAAGCGACACTAGGGGTCCACTTATAAACGTGCCATGCGCTGAGCCGTGTACGTGAACTGCTGATACAGGAGCGAGCAGGTATTCTTACGCGCAAAGGCGACCAGCTGTATCAGACTGCACGTACCCTTCCCCAATGCCCCGTTAAAGCCATCAGAGTCCTTCTCGTTACCCTGGAGGGGGGAACAAGGTGATGGCTGCCAACCTGGGAACGGGCCAGCCTGGCCGGGCCTCTTTTCTCTCTATGTTTCTCGCATAGAGCAACTACGGCCGGGCCCTTACACGCATTGAGGGAAGGGGGTCTTAGCCCTTCTTTCAGGGCGAGAAGACCCTGCAGAGGCCACATCTACCCTGCAGGGGAGGCAAAGAGTGGCAAATACATCACATGCCCTGTTAGGACCTATGTGGAAAAGTTGGTGTGGTCTACCTCGTAGAGGGGGGATAGCGTACAGCACGGCGACCGAGGCAGCTGTAACTGCCTAAGGGAGACACGGGGGTCCGCAAGTGAGGGGACAGTACCGCGGAATTACACACAGGGGTAGTCCGAACAGGAGGCCTTACCTGCGGAGCACCTATTCCAGTACAGGGTAGATTGGGTACCCGTAGTGGCTTGGGTCGGCGAGTTCCTCCGCTGAACTGCGGACCCAAAAAGGGCTAGGGAGGAGTCAACCAGGGACCCGAAGTTGGGATCTCCTGGGAACGGAGGCGCACTATTTTACCTCGGCTGAGGGAAAGGGCACCAGGCTCAAGCGATTCACCCGGCCAGATCGTCAGCGTGTTACCGAGTTCTACGGTCTCGGTACTAACTCAACTCGGAGATTAAAAAATCTCAAAAAAGTGTTAGGTGTTGCCCACCCTGGTGCTCTGCAGATGTCTGCTAGGGAGGTGCCCCTGGCCAGTGCCCACGAGGACGCAACACCCCTGGTGGAGTGAGCTCGGATCCGCAAGGGGGGGGGCACGGCCTGGGTGTGATAAGCCAATGAAATGGCGTCGACAACCCAGTGGGCAAGCCTCTGTTTGGAGACAGTGTTCCCTTTCCGCTGTCCTCCGAAGCAGACAAAGAGCTGCTCAGAGCATCTAGTGCTCTGCGTGCGGTCCAGATAGATACGCAAAGCACGTACCGGACACAGCAACGAAAGGGCTGGGTCTGCCTCCTCCCGGGGAAGCGCTTGCAGGCTCACTACCTGTTCTCTGAAGGGTGTGGTAGGAACCTTGGGCATATAGCCCGGTCACGGTCTTAGGATCACGTATGTGTCTGCCGGACCGAACTCCAGGCCAGTGTCGCTAACAGAGAAAGCTTGCTTGATGGAGGCGAGCGCGATCAGCAGGGCGGTCTTGAGAGAGAGGGCCCTGAGTCCAGCTGAATCTAGCGGCTCGAAGGGGGGTTGCTGGACGCCCATGAGGACGATGGAGAGAGGGGAAGAGACTTGCCGTCTATCATGTCGTGGTGAGCCGCGATGGCGGCGACATACACCTTGAGGGTGGAGGGGGACAGCCTCCTCTCCAGCCTCTCCTGTAGAAACACGAGCACTGACCTAACCGCACACTTCTATGGGTCTTCAGCCCGGGAAGAACACCAGTTTGCAAACAGATGCCACTTTAGGGCATAAAGATGCCTGGTCGAGGGGGCTCTGGCTTGGTTGATAGTACCTATGACTGTCGATGGTAGGCCGGCTGGGCAAGCTTTGTCTTGACAGCGCGTCCGCAATCACATTGAGGTTGCCGGGGAGAGTTTTTTAATCTCGCCAAGGGGCAGGAATGCAAAGCCGTGCAAACAGGAGAAAGCCGCTGTTGTGCGCCGTAAGATCCAACAGCATGCAGCAGAGGAATAGCAGGAACCGGTGTGTAACTCGCAGCAATTGCAGACACGACCATCGGGTCCGAAGAAATTTTCTGAATGAACTCCCGTATTTGCCCCGCTTAAATACCCGTATGTCCGGGGGCGGGATATGCAAATACCGGCTGCCAACTTCTCATTGGCCTTTTTTCATAGATCAGAGGTGAATATCGGTGCTCAAGAGAGACCCCTAGTGTTGCTTCTCTGACACAACGTGGAGAGAGCGACAGAAGGGGAAATATGTTAACACACTTATTGTTTATCACACATTGTCTTGTGGCTATATTTTTGAAAGAGTGAGTATTTTAAGGTGATCAGATTGGACCCATTCACTTCCATTGTATGTGCCTCACTGGAACACAGATTTTTGCTTTTTGGGGGGTGGTTAAGAAAAGAGTAAAAAAAAAATTTTTTAAACCTCCACAGGATTTAATGATTTTGAATAGATTTGTTGAAACTTGATTCTTCCGGTGTTGTATTTAAGCCACAAACAAAGTCAAATATTTAAATATTGGGAGTGAAATAGTTCAGACTAGGGCTGTTGACATGTTAATTCAGTGTGATTAATTATATAAAAAAAATAACACATTCAAAAAATGTGCACAATTAATCATGTCCCCAGATCATAATAAGGAATATTCCTTCCATCTAAGCAATTCAAGCATGGAGTACCACCTGTTTTCTCCAGGGGGCAGTAAACGCAACTCGCTTTATAGACAAAACGCAGCTTACAGACAGAGAACAAACCACACTTACTGAGAAAGGACAACACAAGGGGCGATTTGCAATCAGAAGTGAGCACCCAAATGCCCTACTCACTCCGAAGGGCAGAGCCCTTGAAGTGTGAACTCTGGAGAGAGCTGGGCACTCGTGTCGCATTATATGGTCTTTTGGAACACACTTCACAGAGGCAGCAATTAAAGACAACATCACTTCCTCTTTATCTTCAACTGGTATGTTACCATGAAAATGCAGTGCAGCCAATTATTCATCGTTGTAAAATTGGTCTTTCGCTGATCCCTGCATGTAGTCACATTTAAAAAACTGAGCTACTATTAAACACACTATGAATCTTATTAAACTGCATATGAAATATATTTCATACATGATGAAAATGTGTGTAATATATCAAAACAAATCAACATTAAATACAATTTCTATAATACGAAATATATTATATAATATATTTAGATATTTTGTTTAGATATTTTTATATTTCTACTTACATTTATACATTAACTTGAACTCTCCCACCATCTAGCTTTAAAATGAGGTCGCGAGGACACACCACCCTGGTCACATGGTCACAAAGGTTAAAATTACTTCCTTGAAGTGACCATCACATGTACCCTTTGCTAACAGCCTTGTGAAAGGTCTCTTTGTGGAGAGGTTGGAACGTCCCTTTGTGTAGCGTCAAGGGTGCAAAAACGCCGTTTGGAATTCTCCCAAGATGAGAACACATTCTTGCGTAGAAACACAGCTTGATGGAGCGCAAATCTGAAAGTAGAGATCTCAAGATGTGTTTTTTTAATTCTCAAACTTCATTTAACTTGACACACTGACCTAAAAAATTTCTATTTATGATGCAACGCAAACAAGATGCTCCAAAAGTGTCTGTCTGACGCAGATGTACATTGACAAGCCCTTATAATATATCTTGGACTGATTGACAAATTAATTTGTGAAATGGATTGCTGTGAACTGTATGCCAATGATTGGCTTATGTTCAGTAATATGAAAATAAACAATATATTGAATAATAAAGGCACTTTTTGCTTTTTATGCTTAACTTGTGTACCAAAATAATGTAATGTATTTAAAATGTCTGTATTATTATTTTTTAAAATATATATATATATATATATATATTTTTATTTTTATTTTTATTTATTATTATTAGTTTTTAAATAGTAATACAGACAATTTAAATACATTACATTATAAAAATATAACAGCACATCTGAATTTGATATTGTATATTTTTATACTATCTATACTATGACATTTTTATTACATGTAATCAATGAATCATACATTTGGTCCTTCATCCTAATTTTGTTAGGATCCTGTCACTTTGTCAGTCTTTTTGTTTTGTTGCCATTGCCATGCATTCTCTTGTCTTGCCTGTTGGTTAGCATGAGCGCATGTTGCCTTATTGTCCTGGCAATATGCACTGGTACCATTCGTGTGTTTGTGTTTTGTTACACTGTGTAACAATTTTATTTGTTAGTTTTTTTGGTTCCTGGGTAGTAAGTGTTATTTCCTTATGCCTCAAAAGTATAGAAAATGGCTATTATTACCCATAAACTTTGCTTTTGTGACCAGGACATTGATATTTTGAAATGTACCAATTTTCCAGAATATTCCAGATAGATTCAGTCCTGAGTAAACTTGGAGTAACTTGTAAAACTTTCTAGAACTTTCCAATAAATAGTAGTATAAATACAGGGCCTTAAGCCTACCAGTTCAGTTTAGTTCCAGCTGCCTAATTGGATACATATCTGATGGCATCAAGAGGCTGCAAGCATCCGCCAGACACATTTTGCTATGACTGCGGACAATTTATCAAGACAAGAGCAAGAATTTACTGTGTGGAAGCATCTGCTAAGATGTGTGAGGCCTACAAGGTATATTTCGGCATGCCTGTCGGGGATCAAGACAAACCCTGGGCACCTCATTTCACCTGCGAGCACAGCAAAACAACTCTGAAAACTTAGATGGACAACTGTTGCTCTGAACTTTGTTATAAGATTAGTAAAAAAAAATTTAATTGTAAACGTTTTACATTTTAAAATGTTTGATATTGGTCTCACCAAGTCCAATGCCAAGCTTTTGACATCTGGGCTCAAGCAGTGGAACTTGTGATGAAAGTGTGCAAGTCGTACATCAGAGGAAGCGTCACCAACCTTTTTCCAACTTCTTCACCCATTAAGATAAGCTCTGCTTCTGCCACAATGTGACCAGTCTGTTTGAGGCAATTGGAATCGCCAGTAACCAGAATGAGTGGCGCCTCTTCACTGACAGCTCATCCAGTAGACTCAAAGCCGTGCTGCTCCATAATGGTAGCAAGTACCCATCTCTTCCCCTAGCTCACTCGGTGCACCTCAAAGAGGATTACAACAGCATCAAGGCCTTGCTGGAGGCCTTGAAGTATGAGTACATTTGGGGGCTGATTCGTGATTTACAGTAAAATCGTAAATCTAAAAAAAAAAACTACTCGTAAATCTTAAAAAAAAAAACTACTCACTTCTAAATCTTTTGTAGTAATTTTTGTATTACTTTAATATAAATATATGTTAATTTAGATTCATATCTTGTTTTTTTCTGACTTTATGTGTAAGAAAAGACACAAATTAGCCTGTTATCTAATTGGAAATAGGTACATTTCTAAATATCACTGTCCTGGTCACAAAAGCAGTTTGTGGGGAATAATAGACATTTTCTATACTTTTGAGGCATAAGCAATTAGGAAATAACACTTACTACCAGGAACAAAAATTGAGTTACACAATGTTATCAGTTCATTTGTCACCTTATGTGCGCTATCCTGTGCCAGTTCGTCTTGTTCTCTCGTCCTGTCGGTCTTATGTTGTGCTCGTTTTTACTCCACCCCAGCGGCTTAAAATTACATTATGTCCTAGTGAGATTATTTTACCTCAAAAGTATAGTAACCGCATAGTACCAAAAAAAGTCTCAAAAAAATTATTCAGTTTATAGGTTTTGGAATGGAGCCACATTTCTGTAAATGCTGTTGAAGGCTGTTGAAAGTTTCTAAGCATGGTATGTGATATTCACATTTGAGAATCTCAAAGTAGTGAGATTGAGGACTGGTTGGCATCCAGTATCTCCACTGGGAACACATCTGCTGTGCGGGTTCTTCAGCGGTTTGTAGAGACATGAGCCACGAGATCTGCACCTGCAGAACTGTCCAGACGAGAGTAACAGTGCCCTTACTGTAAAATCCTCAATTCATAAGAATAATATTATTATTTTCCTCATTCCAAATGTTCATAAAGAAACTGACTAATCCTGACCACATGTGTCTGCGGTGCTGTGCGCAGAGAACAGATTTCAGTAAGTACATGCAGTAAAGAGAAACAGTCGCAGGCAGGTAGATCAGCAGAAGGTTCATACCAATGTCAAAGTGTAGAGTTTCCCTCAGAAACCCAGACTAAAATCAGATATTTTCTCACATCCCTTTGTCATCAGTGTTGGGTAAGTCTATCTAAGCTGTCTTGGGCCAATAAAGGACATTTGTATTAAATGAGGATAATTAGATGAGGATAAATAATTAGAAAATCTGACTTTATAATAGTTTTAGTAGCATATAACCCCCCTTATTTAACAATAAAGTAACCAAAAATTAACAATAAAACATATGCAAATTAGCAACGAATAACTATATATATATATATATATATAATTCCTTTCTTTGGCTTGGGGGTCCCAAGCAACTGCTCATACCACTTATTACTAGAAACACAAAGCTGTCATATGGCATACTTATAGTTATACATACGTATTACTTTTATTGTGTGTTTGATTTTTAGACAGTGTAAATTACATTCTACTTTCATTTTATGGAAATCAATAGCTTAGACATTCTACTTAACATCTCCTTTTGTGTGCCATGGAAGAATCAAATAAAATAAAACAGGTTTGGAGCATTATGGTAGGTAAATGATGAATTTGCATTTTGGGGTCGATTTTAAATGTCTTTCACTACTCTTTTCAGCTTGAAGATCTATGCTGCATCCCCAGCACTTTGTTGGGTGTAACAGGTGGATAAAAATGTAATAATTTAACCCAAGGTTTGCCCTTTTATGTGTTCTTGTGGCATTGAATAAAAAAATAACAACAACAAAAGAACAGTAAAAGAAATTCTTTAGTATATTATTTCATATAACATAGTTACAAATACTGTATGATAAAAAAATAATGGGGTCGGCAAACTTTTTGACATTTATAATTTTGCTTTTTAATAACTGTGGTGAACAGCCCCAATGTATACATGAATGAAGACTATATGTATAACATAACGTGTGTTTAGAAAGTCCACTTGTGAAAATGCTTCTATCCCTCCTATGGTATTGAAAAATGGTACCTCCCTTATTTGCGGTCCTTTTTGACCGGAAGGGTCAGATGTGTTTACTTTCTTTTTAATGATGATACTTTGATCTTATTTACATGTAAATTTCATAATGTTAACATTCATTTGCATATACAAATAAGCACATTTTAAAAAAATAAGAATCCAGAACCGACAAGTTGAAACATAAAGAAATATAAGAATGTAACATAAATTGGATGCAGATTGCTGCCATCGGGTCAAAAAAATATAAACAACATGACTTGAACACCATGTCATTCCAGTAACAGCCAGTACATGACTGTAGTCACCTACTGTGAAGTCTGATGGCTTGTTGTAATCTAATTTTATATTTCATCACAAGATATGCATTGGAAATATATTTAGATATTATCAAACTATTATTTGTCAAAGTTTATCATTTTAAAGTTTAAAATGATATTTAAAACACAGAATAAGCATGTTTAAAATTAAATTAGCATATAAAACTTTTTATAGTAAAAAGTTATTTTGCAAACATGTATTTGTGTGTGTGTGTGTGTGTGTGTGTGTGTGGTTTACAAAGAAACTTCTTTAGGTCACACACTAGTAATTAAGAGTGTATTATGCTATAAACGTTGTTTATGAGGACACCTCAAGTGTCCTCATAATTCAAAAGGGTTCATTCAAAATGCAACAAGGTATCTGTGATGGGTAGGGGTAAGTTAGGGGATAGAATAGATAGTGTTTACAGTATAAAACCCATTATGTATTTTATTAATATTTACCTATTAAGACTCTCCATGGTCATTGCACATATTTATTGTGAAAAAATTGTGGCTGGGTGAGCAAAAGTGTAAAAAATAATCACTGTGTGTATTTGGGCATTCAGAAATGAAGAGGCATCTTTCCAACTATAATCATGCATATGATAAGATAGTTGCTCGTGTATTGAAAGCAATGATAGAGAATACACACTCACTTTACATGTTACAAACGTGCCCAAAGCGCCAGCTCCCAAGCATTGTGGCATTTTTCCACTCCAGTGGACACATTCTGTGAGTAGTGCAAGTGCACCCGCTTTGAATTGGTCGCATAGGGCAGCCTATATTTCTAGTTTAATTTGTACCTCTTTGCAACACATGATATACATAAGAAAACACTGTTATCGATGTTATCGAAAAGATTTAGGATAAAAAAGGACTTAAATTGTGATCTGTTTCTCACCCACACCTATCATATCGCTTCTGAAGAAATAGATTTTACCACTCCAGTCATATGGATTACTGTTATGTTTCCTTTATGTGATTTTTGGAGCTCCAAAAGTTTTGGAGCTCCAAAAGTCTGATAATCATTCACTTGCATTGTAAGGACCAACAGAGCTATTCCTCTAAAAATATTTGTTTGTGTTCAGAAGAAAGAAAGTCATACACATCTTGGATGGCATGAGGGTGGGTAAATTATGAGAGAATTTGTATTTTTGGGTGAACTATCCCTTTAAGCACTAAACCCAGAAGAAACTCCAGCATTATCATCAGATTTCGAATTGGTCATGACAGACGTCAATACTTTTAGCACACAGTGATTGGCTGCCGTCAGACATTTTCTGCTTCACATTTGCATACATTTTAGCATTTCTTAACTTTTTTGATGCCCTCGACCACTCTCAACACTTATCCAATCAGCGGTCAATTCCACAATCCCCCTGCATCAGTGGCTCATGAAGTGCGAATGGTTTGAATGCGCTGCACTCATCTGTTGCTTACTAGCATAGTTTCGTCACACTTTAATATTGTTTAGTTTCCCATTCAGCTCATAACTAAATAAACACACCACGTAATTATGATGAAGGATTACATCAAGCAATATATTATCATGTCACATGCAGATGTGATGGACATTATATAAATAAAATACATACTTCTCTCTCTTGCTGTTGATCAGGTGGCAGTATGAACTTTGCATTCCCTATCCCAATGCCGATGTTCCTTTAGTTAAGAGTATAAGGGGTTCATTAATGTCTAATAATTATTTTCCAAACACATTATATATCATTGATATGCAATTCCTGCCATTTTACCTTGAATGTAATGCTTAACAACAGTTATTCAACATTAGTAACTATGAAAGTGTACCTTAATGTAAAGTGGACACATGTGAAGCATTTATGTGTATAGAAGCCACATCATTGTTCCTAAACAAGTGTTGTAAGTGAGTGAAAAACAGAGAATATATAGAATAGATCATATAAAATCATAGAGTAAAAAGTGTGATTAAAGCTTACATAGCAGACAATGTAAAGACGATGTAATTGTCTAGTCAAGTAGCATCTAGCCCTTTTAATTATTACAGCCATGTGGTATGTAACACCTTTTTTATGTCTTCATATTTTTCTTCAAAAATATTTGGACACACCACTCTTGAGTGCCTTGAACATCTTATTTTTTACAGTGCTGTTGGCACACACACTGTTTCCTGCTACTTAACACATCTGCATGAAATCACACACGCATAAACATGCTTTCTCTTAATCTTGGGTAAAACAAATTAGAAGAGAAAGATTGGATGCAATCATGTCTTACAGACTGATCCAAAAAAAATCTGCAATCAGTCAGCCATCTCAGACTAATGTTTCTAGGGAATGTTGTTTCATTGCATGTAGAGGTTTCATATGCAAATTCAGAAGAGTGTGTAATGTGTGAATAAGTTGTGATTGTTTATGTCTGATGCTGAAGGCTGTGCATTAGAAACTGCATATTCACTCATTTAAAATACGGTTTTCTGATTTTATGTCCATAAATGATGGTTTAATGGTCCATTGAGGGTTGGAAGATTATTCTACCTTGAGGGTTTTCTTCCATGGATACGTTATTGTCATATATCCTCAGTTAAACACACTGACTTGCACACAGACACGTCAATAGCTGTAATCTCCTTCTGCAACCAATCCACATAGATTCTGACAAAGATCTAAAATGAACAATTTGGGCTTACAGTCAGGATGAGATGAAATGTAAAAACTCTCATTGCCTTGTTTAGTCTGGGCCTGTTTGAGTTGGAGCTACAACTGTGAAACTAAAACACAAATTGTAAAACTAAAAAACATCCAGTGATATAATCTCAGTTAATATCAGTGTGAGGTCCTGTCTCCATCACCACTGTTGATTCTCCAAACATTTATATTTGAAAGGCCTTAAATAACAGAATAAGAAATGTGATGCGTATGTTTAAGTTCTCGTCTCGCCCTCCATCTTTTCATGGTCTAACTGCTGGAGGATTTCAATTGAACACAACCACACCTAAATAAACCCAACCAACCCATGGCTACCACAGATGCGTCACTGAGCGTTAAAAATGTTAAATCCACATGGAAGATAGACAGCACAATAGAGCTATTTACTTTTTTCTCTGGGTCACCTGGCCCACAAATGCCATTCTCACGGCACTCTGCCGCCAGATTTCAACAGTCCCGGAGGACACCGCCCACGACTGTTCCCCTCAAAAGTAGTTGGTTTTCAAAATTTAATGTATTCAGTCTCGCTCTTCTAGGGCTAAAGACTAATCCTAATCCTACTAAAAAGCCTCTCGCAGGCTGCTGATGCTGGAAGGGGTGTGTTTAACTTAACAGACAACTTGCACACAGCTGGAAAAGACTTGAGCAAGTCCATGTTATCTGCTGAACAGGACAAGTACGCATCTAGCTGTTTGATGCCGTCTTGTGCCTTCGAACCCTGCATGCCAGAAAAGAAGTCGTCCTCATCGGATGAGCTGGACCTGTTGACCTCACCGGACTGCAACGAGGGGTCTTCAATGCGTCGTTTGATATAGTCCATTCCTGAAATATAAGAGTGTTCTATAAACAATAATAGTTTCAACCCATCATGACAGTAACCACAGATTTGACATGATGACATTATCAGTAAGAGAATGATTTTAATGGAAATGACGACTCTATACTTTAAATAATTCCCTTAAACAAAAAGCCACCTTTTGCAGCATTTACAGCCTGGCAGACCTTAGACAGGAAGGCTTGGCTGCCACACTACTAGGCTAAGGAGGAAGGCTCCCATACCCACACAATACTTTGTGGACAGCACTTGATTGGGGGATAGGAAACTGGCCCCAACCGAGTGCTGTCCGCAGAGGTATGGCATGGCGTGGGTTTAGTAGCCTACCTTCAAGACCCCTTTTCACTCTATACAGATCTACAATTTCACCACCTCAGGCACTAAGAGCAATGCTTTAAGCTGTCTATCAAGCATGGTGGAGATAGTCTGGGGTACCATCAGGTCATCTAGAAAAATTGAAAATTATAATGTCTATGGTCTGCCAGGCTGTAAATGCGGCAAAAGGTGGCTTTTTTGATGAAGGCAGTGTTTGAAATATAAAGACATAATTTCCATTAAAATGATAATTTCATACTCTAACATCATAATGCCCTGTTTATTGGTATGTTTGCTATATTTTCTATGCAGGACAAGCTCATGTGTGTTTCCATTAAAAAAAAAAGAAAATTCAAAGTAATCCCAAACTTTTGAGCGGTAATATGTGTGACTCGTGATTGCAAATTGGTAAAATACACACATAATGCACCCATACACTATTATTTCTTACCTATTTTGATTGTCTCATCTTCCTGTGTCCAATTTGTCTTGAATTTTGGAAGCAGAATAGCAGCGGCCACCAGCTCTGGGTCTTCCAACATAGGGCCAAAGCGATCCTCAATGCCCACCTGCAAGGCATCCACAAGCGGCTTGCAGTACTTCAGTGGTAGCTTGATCCTGTTCAGCTTGATTTTCAGGAGCTTGACGGTTGGAAGCAGCCACCCCATCTGGACATTGGTTTCAGCTTGCAAAATGTTAGTTGCTTGGGCGACTGGAGTCATAACAGCAGCATACTCTGCCAGGAATGCAAGTTCAGCTGGATTAAACCTGTGATGAAGACAAGAATAAGAGACAATAATATATATAACAGCAAGAGATAAAAAAAACAGCATTGCTAAATGATCGGATCATTATCATGCAATGATAATGCATGATATCATGCAATAATAATGCATTTTGGATATCATGTAATGATAGTGAGTTCATCATTCAATGTTAATCATTCAATTCAATGTTTTACAAGTAGACAATATGGACCAGAATTGAGTTTGACAGAAAGAGTGCCATATGAAACATTTTTAAACTTACATTGGAACCTTCAAATCTGTGCAGAAAACTCTCATTGTTGCCTCTCCCTTTTCTTTCACTATCCTGAGCAGTCTCTCCACAGCCATGAACACAGAGTTCCACCTTGTTGCATTTGGTCAAACAAGCTGGAGGGAGCAAGCATCTTCCACAGTTTCAGCTGCTATTGAGGATCTTGAACACTTATTCCAAAGTGCATTGCACTTGCCAAATGTTGAGTAGCATAATTTCTTGTACGCGTCATTGGACACTGCCTTGCTGGCATCGGCAGTGGCTATTAGGTTTAGAATGTGGCATGCACAACGCTGGTGTTTCGGGAGCTGGAACTCAAAACCATCATCCTCATCCAAAAGTGAAGATACATCGACAAACTCTACCTCCTCCTCATCTTTGTCTGCTTCTTCTTCGTCCTCCTCTTCCTCCTGAACTAGAGCACCAGCATTGTTATTTCCATCTTCACCGAAGACTTTGAAGGCTTTGATGAAGTTGGAGCCATTGATCCGTTGTTGTTCTGACTATCTTCCCCGAATTTCATACTCAGCATGGATATCATTAAGTGCATTTGCCAGAAGGTTGAAAGTGTGAGAGCCTCTTAATCTTTTACAGGCCAGGGCCACTGAGCACCTTTTTAAACTTTCGGGGTCAATCCAGTGAGCCGTGACCCCAATGAAACTACGGCGCCTGGCTGACCAGCAGTCAGTGGTTGTTGCGATGTGGTCAACAGTTTTCATGGCCTCAGTAATCTTGATCTTCATCTGTTTGGCAGCATCATCAATCATAGATGTGAGTGTGATTCTTGTCATTATTTTGTTATTTGGGACCAGGTCTAACACAAAGTCGCTGAAAGCTTCTTGCTCTACAATGTTGAAAGGCTGAAGTCCTTGGACAACAAACTTCATGATTGCCTTGTCGATAAATCTCTGGGGCATCGTGGTCCAGCTACCCATTAATGTGGGCTGCTTGATGGAGGGGGAGGGAATCGCAGCCTTCTTCTTTCGCTTTGCAGATGTGAGTTCCTCGTAACTACTCAAGTGGCAGTTATGCTTGCTCTGAAAAGAGACAAAAAATATATAGTTTTACCTTCACAGAATTATACCATGAGCAACATTATAGGTGAGTGTAATAACTGCTGACACAAGCTAAATTAATTCAATTAAAGTCAGTTATCCACCATAATTTGTCAGCACTTTGGTTTCATTACCAAAAAAGTCAGAAGAGAAATGTGGTCACAAATTGGCCTAGTCATGTATCACAAAATGCATGTAGCCAACACAGCTCTAACAAGCCATTAGCAACTTATAGTGGATTAACAGAATGTAAGGTTCAAGGTTGACATTCACTAAGACATGTTGGGGCATGCTGGTAGCGCGAACGGATAACTCACTTGATGCTACATTACACAAAAAAAATTGGTAACACTTTACAATAAGGTTCATTAGTTAACATTAGTTAATGTATTAACTTACATGAACTAACCATGAGCAATACATTTGTTACTGCATTTGTTTATCTTTGTTAACGTTATTTAATAAAAATACAGCTGTTCATTGTTAGTTCATGTTAGTTCACAGTGCATTAACTAATGTTAACAACATTTTAATAAAGTATTAGTAAATGTTGAAATTAACATTAACTAAGATTAATAAATGCTGTATAAGTGCAGTTCATTATTAGTTATATTATATTATATTATATTATAAGTATATATTTAGTAAGTATATTATATAACTTACCTTGATATGTTTCTTCAAATTCGACGGTGAATTTTTGAAGGCCATTATTTCATAATCTTTCGGAGGCAGAGTAAGCACTTCATTCGATATGAATTGTCTTTCACTCCGATAAATGAAAACATTGACTCTAAGTAGGGCCAGGGGTGGTCTCCTTCCTCACCACCATGATCACTCGAAGTGGAAGGTGTTGAAGGTGGTGTTTCTTTTCTTCCATCACGAAACAAAAAGCTTCTCTATGGATGCAAGCAGCAGAGCGAAAGGCAGAACGGAGCGCAGCGGTATCCTTGGTCAGCTTGATTCAGCTCAATGATGAGCCAGCTTCATGATCAAACCTGGTGACAGAGCCATCTACCGCTCTGGCAGTGATAATGTGGGTTTGTAATGATTGATTCGTAACATTTTATAATAACGAGTAACGATGCAGCACATAAAAAATTTATCGGAGTAAAAGTATTAAACTCATCGAAAATATGTACTGAAGTAAAAGTGGAAGTAGGAGAAAAAAATAATACTCTAGTAGAGTACAGATACAGACTTTTAGTACTTAAGTACAGTAGTGAAGTAGTTCGACTTCGTTACTATACATCTCTGACCACGATACAGTAGAAGGCAAGTCTCTGGGTAAGCACGACTTAATTATCAAGTTCCCGGCCAAGCCTGTTCACCACCTGGGATCTCTCAGTGGTCCTCACGGGCCTCCAGAGACCCCCCTTCGAGCCGCTAGACTCATCTGGACTCAGGGCCCTCTCTCTCAAAACAGCCCTGCTGATCGCGCTCGCCTCCATCAAGAGGGTCGGGGACCTGCAATTGTTCTCTGTCAGCGACACTTGCCTGGAGTTCGGTCCGGCAGACACATATGTGATCCTAAGACCGCGACCGGGCTACATGCCAAAGGTTCCTACCACGCCCTTCAGCAGATCAAGTAGTGAACCTGCAAGCGCTGCCCCGGGAGGAGGCAGACCCAGCCCTTTCGTTGCTGTGTCCGGTACGTGCTTTGTGTATCTATTTGGACCGCACGCAGAGCTCTAGACATTCTGAGCAGCTATTTGTCTGCTTCGGGGGACAGCAGAAAGGGAACGCTGTCTCCAAACAGAGGCTCGTCCACTGGGTTGTTGATGCCATTTCATTGGCTTATCACACCCAGGCCCTGCCCCACCCTTGAGGGTTCGAGCGCACTCAACCAGAAGTGTTGCGTCCTTGTGGGCACTGGCCAGGGGCACCTTCCTAGCAGACATCTGTAGAGCAGCAGGGTGGGCAACACCTAATACCTTCACGAGATTTTACAACCTCCGGGTTGAGTCGGTATCGTCAGGTCCGAGCCCGTAGAACTTCGTAACAAGCTGACAAACTGGCCGGGTAAATCGCTTGCGCCTAGCGCCCTTTCCCTCAGCCGAGGTAAAATAGTGCGCCTTTTTTCCCAGGAGATCCCATCTCTTGGATCCCTGGTTGATTCCTCCCTAGCCCTCATGGGTCCGCAGTTCAGTGGAGGAACTCGCCGACCCAATCCACTACGGGTACTTAATCTACCATGTACTGGATTAGGTGCTACACAGGTTTAAGGCCTACGCGAACTCCCCCTGTGTGTAATCTCTGCAGTACTGTCCCCTCATGAGTGGACTCCTGTGTCTCCCTTAGGCAGTACCAGCTGCCTTGTCGCCATGCTGTAGCAACTCCCCCCTCTACAAGGCTGGATCTACCTCCGTGCCAACTTTCCACATAGGTCCTAAACGGCCATGTGATGTATTCACCACATTTACAACCTCTGCAGGGTAGGTGTGGTCTCCGCAGTGTCTTCTCCCCCTGAAAAAAATAGGAAACTGGGTAAGACCCCCTTCCCTTAATGCATGTAAGGGCCCTGGCCGTAATTGCTCTATGCGAGAAACATAGAGAGAAAAGAGGCCCGGCCAGGCTTGGCCCGTTCCCAGGTTGGCAAGCATCACCTTGTTCCCCTCACTAGGGTAACCAGAAGGATTCTGATGACTTCAATGGGGCATTGGGGAAGGGTACGTGCAGCCTGATACAGTTGGTCGCATTTGCACGTAAGAATACCTGCCCGCTTCTGTATCAGTAGTTCACGTACACGGCCCAGTGCATGGCATGATTTAAGTGGGACCCCTAGTGTCACTTCTCCGATACAATGTGGAGAGAGCAACAGAAGGGGAACGTCTAGGTTGTAACCTCCATTCCCCGATGGAGGGAACTAGACGTTGTGTCTTCCCCGCCATGTCACTGAGCTGAGCAACTGTTGTGGCCGGACCATTTCCGGCTCCTCAGAAAAATCCTGAATGAACTCCCTTATTTGCCCGCTTAAATACCCGTATGTCCGGGGGCGGGGTATGCAAATACCGTCTGCCAACTTCTCAATGGCCTTTTTTCATAGATCAGAGGCATATATCGGCACTCAAGAGACACAACGTCTCGTTCCCTCCACTGAGGAACGGAGGTTACCTACGTAACCTAGACGTTTTCTATTTGAATTTATTGTAAAATGCAATTTGTGATCAAAGCTGAATTTTCAGCATCATTACTGCAGTCTTCAGTGTCACATGATCCTTCAGAAATCAGTATAATATGCAGGTTTTCTAATATGGGCATATTTAAAGTGCATTTTACTCATTTACACCTGAACAGATACTTGCAAACAAGCTTTGTTGATGATAATGAGGCAGCATAATCACCAGTTAAAATATAATCTAAACATTCATATTATTTTTAGAGCATATTAAAAATCATATTTATATCATACAGCATACAATTTAAATACCTGCTTTAGCCAAAACAGCATTTAAATGTAACTAAATCTTGCTTATTAGGAGTCATATTTCAAATTTCACTACTCTGAATCCTGGCTGGCAAGTCTGGAAACAGTCCCACTTGTAAAATATGTACATGTTTAAAATATGTACATGTTTACAACTAAAACTTGCTTATTAGGAGTCATATTTCAAATTTCAATTCTCTGAATCCTGGCTGGCAAGTATGGAAACAGTGCCACAAGTAAAATATGTACATGTTTATATGAAATAGCATGTCAGCTAATATGTAAGTAAAGCTAAATTACTTATCCGAAATTTTATTCTCGGCTGGATCAAGTCACTCTACAAAATGCAAACATTAATTGGAGTCCCGCTCTTCTTCTGAGGAAAATGTTCTTCGTCACTATCCAGGAGCTTCCTCACTTGTGTATCATGCTATCTTCCAAACGTGCTGAAAAGTGAATGATCTTGAGTTTCCGTTCAGTTTTGTGACGTGTTTCAGAAATATGCTCTTGGACAAAGAAACTGCTGATAGCGCACCCTTTTTATTTTCTTTATTTTACAAAAGCATAAGATTTTGTTGTTATTGTGATTGTACACAAATACAAGTAGACCCTTTATAGTCTCTAAAGATGTCTTACACTTATCTGTATGCCCCAAAATGACAGAGAATTTTATGTTGTTTCTGCTGTAATGACGAAATAATCCAGCAGGACGCGGATTGTTGACCCCAGAGGGTTAACTCGATTGACTCTAGGGCAGGGGTGTCAAACTCAGTTCCTGGAGGGCCACAGTCCAGCAGAGTTTAGCTCCAACCCCAATTAAACACACTTGAATTAGCTAATCAAGGTCTTCAGGAGTGCTTGAAGATTACAAGGAGGCATTTTGGAGCAGGGCTGTAACTAAACTCCTGGGCTGTGGACATACAGGAACTGAGTTTGACACCCCTGCTCTAGGAGCTCGAACGGGGCTCTCCGAAGGCCCAGCAGGACCACGGAGAGATCCCATGAGGGAAAGAGGCGCGGTCCAGGAGGGTTCACTATCAGATCAAGTCGTGCTTACCAAGAGACTTACCTTCAACTGCATTGTGGTGTGCTGCAATAGCAACTACGTACACCTTCAGGGTGGAGGGGGACAGCCACCCCTCCAGCTTCTCCTGCAGGAAGGAAAGCACTGACCCAACTGCACATCTCTGGGGGTCTTCGCTACGGGAAGAACACCAGTTTGCGAACACACGCCACTTCAGTGTGTACAGCTGCCTTATGGAAGGAGCCCTGGCCTGAGCGATCGTGTTTACCACTGCAGGCAGTAGACAGCACTTACCATGCTCTGCGTACCTGGCGCAGAGTGGGTCGGTGACTTAGGAGGGCCTATTGTTGACAATGTGTGTACCGCACACATTGTCAACAATAGGCCCTCTCTGCTGTCCCCCGAAGCAGACAAAGAGCTGCTCAGAACGTCTAGAGCTCTGCGTGCAGTCCAAATAGATATGCAAAGCACGTACCGGACACAGCAACGAAAGGGCTGGGTCTGCCTCCTCCCGGGGCAGTGCTTGCAGGTTCACTACTTGATCTGCTGAAGGGCGTGGTAGGAACATTGGGCACGTAGCCCGGTCGCGGTCTTAGGATCACATGAGTGTCTGCCGGACTGAACTCCAGGCAAGTGTCGCTGACAGAGAACGCTTGCAGGTCCCCGACCCTCTTGATGGAGGTGAGCGCAATCAGCAGGGCAGTCTTAAGAGAGAGGGCCCTGAGTCCAACTGATTCAAGCGGCTCGAAGGGAGGTCTCTGGAGGCCCGTCAGGACAACAGGCTTGGCCGGGAGGGATTTAACCTCCGGGCGCCTCTTCATTAAGCTGATTAACCTGATGATTAAGTCGTGCTTACCAAGGGACTTGCCGTCTACTGCGTTGTGGTGGGCCACAACATACACCTTCAAGATGGACGGGGACAGCCTCCCCGCCAACCTCTCCTGCAGGAATAGGAGCACTGACCTAACTGCACACCTCTGTGGGTCTTCAGCCCGGGAAGAACACCAATTTGCGAACAAGTGCCACTTCAGGGCGTAGAGCTGCCTGGTGGAAGGGGCTCTGGCTTGGTTGATTGTGTCTACGACAGTAGGTGGTAGGCCAGCTAGATCGTCCATGTCCCGTCCAGGGACCAGAAGTGGAGTTTCCAGAGGTCTGGATGCGGATGCCAGAGCGTGACCTGCCCCTGAGAAAGAAGGTCCTTCCTCAGGGGAATTTGCCAGGGAGGGGCTGTCGCGAGGAGTACGAGGTCCGAGAACCAGGCCCGGGTGGGCCAGTATGGAGCCACTAGTGTGACTTGCTCCTCGTCCTCCCTGACCTTGCACAGCACCTGTGCAAGAAGGCTCACATGGGCCAGCTGTGTGCCAGCGCGTCTGCCCCGAGTGGAGCCTCTGTTCGGCCATACCAGAGCGGGCAGTGGGAGGTCTCTCGGGAGGCAAGCAGGTCTACCTGGGCCTTGCCAAATAGTTCCCAGATCAGCTGGACCGACTGGGGGTGAAGCCTCCACTCTCCACTGGGCAAGCGTTGTCGTGACAGCACGTCTGCTACCACATTGAGTTTGCCGGGGATGTGAGTGGCACACTGAGTCGCTGCTGGCTCCAAAGAAGGAGACGACGGGCGAATCGTGACATGTGGCGGGAGCGTACGCCGCCTTGGCGATTTATGTACGCTACCGCAGTGGTGCTGTCTGACCTGATTAGGACATGTTTGTCTCGAATTAATGGGAGATATTGGGGTGATTATCACACGGTGCGTGCCGTGGCGCTCGCCTCAGGACTCGAGTCTGAAGCCAGTGCTGAAGCGGTCTCATATGCATCAACCCCAGTGGCGTGACTGCGGTGGAGGATGCTATATGCCCCAGGAGCCTCTGGAAGAGTTTTAGAGGGACCGTTGTGCCTGGATTGAACTTTGCGAGGCATTTCAGCACCGACTGTGCACGCTCGTTGGTGAGACGTGCAGACATTGAGTCTAACTCCATGCCGAGAAAGGAGATGCTCTGAACCGGAGTGAGCTTGCTCTTTTCTCGGTTGACCTGAAGCCCCAAGCGGCTGAGGTGTTTGAGCACCTGGTCTCTGAGCGCATAGTAACTCTCGGGAGTGGGCCAGTATGAGCCAGTCATCGAGATAGTTGAGTATGTGGATGCCAGCTTCTCGGAGCGGGGCAAGAGCTGCCTCTACGACTTTCGTGAAGACGCGAGGGGACAGAGACATGCCGAAGGGGAGGACTTTGTACTGAAAAGCCTAGTCGTCGAACGTGAACCGTAGGAAGGGTCGGTGTCATGGCATAATTGAGACGTGGAAGTACGCGTCCTTCAGGTCTACCGCTGCGAACCAATCTAGGTGCCGGACGCATGTTAAGATGCACTTTTGCGTGAGCATTTTGAACGGGAGTTTGAGCAGTGCATTATAGCAGCTAAACAACTTCAACAAACAGATAGCAGATAAACATTCATCTAGGCTGCAACAATGCTGTCCTGAACTGTGTGAGTGTGACTGAAACTGAGCTGAACAGTGTAGTTAGTTTCTCCAGACGGAACATGAGACAGCTGGCACTTCTTTCCTGTGTGTGCGGACCATAGACTGTAAAAAAGATGGACGACGCCCCTTCGCTCTTTTCCATTGGTTAGAACTGAAGCCGCCAGTGTCCCGATATGGCGCTGACATCTTGGGACTTGAGTCTGTGCAGTTGCGATTTCAGGACCAGACCTGCGCAGTAGTGAGCAGTAAAGCCGCGAAATCAAGGCCCCGCCTTCGCTCTTGCTGAATCAATCGCAAGCACATACCCCTGCACTTTTGACTTTTGACTTATGACGGTGTTAAATAATTAATTATAGAAATTTAGATATTAAATTTAAAGCTCCAATCTCCTCAGTCCTCCGAACATCCCGAAAAAAAGTCTGTTGGTGCTTCAGTGACTACTTCGCTCAGAGAACCTGTCAATCACAGCTGTCAATCATGATGTCACAGCACCGTTTTTATAGCATCAAATAACTAACTAAAAACAAACTTATTTTGAAAACAAACACTTGAAATTACATCAACGTGATAGAAACTACAGTAAATGACAGAAACTATCTTCGGAAAAAAGATGTGTAATTTAATTGTTTAGTTGGTCTCACGTCCCATTGAATAACATGGGGAGGCGGGGTTTATGACCTATACTAGGACCAGTCACCGGGGGGCGATCGAGACGTTTTGGCTTCACTTTTGAGGGCTTGTGTGGCACACTTGGTGCGGACATTACATAATGATGCAAGTTTGAACGTCATAAGCCAGTGATTTCCCACCAAAATGAATCCGACAGCTCAAAATACAAATAATTGTTATAAGCTTACCGTAGTGAATTGGGGTAAGGTAAGGACATTGTTTTGAACACTGATTGTTTATGGACTCAATTAATAATGGCAATTTATTCATTTTTAACCCAATTTTTTTTTTTAGCTTTCTTTCAGCTTTAATCTTTTATGCTATATTTACTTCACCACAAAAAAAAAAATCTAAATTTCAGTGTAGAATGTGGCAATCAGTCACATGACAAGATCAATCACATGACACGCAAGAGTCAATGGCACTTGAGTGATGAGTTGAATATACGACATGAGAGATACATTTCAGTTGTGTCGGCAAAATCTCCCCACAGTGACATTTGGTCATGAGAGTGTGCCATTCATCCAATACTTTACAAATAGTAGCATTATAACTTACACGTTATAATTGCTTAATTAATGCACTTATTCATATATTAATCAAAAACATAAAATGACCTAATTCATGATTTATGCCAACTATTATAGTAATATTAAAAGAAGGGCTTGTGTCATTTTTGCAACAGTCCACTTTGCTGTGAAAACGAATGCGTTAACGCATGCGATTAAAAAAGTTTAACGCGTTAATTTTTCTTAACAGTGATTTACCATTTATAAAGCATAAACAAGCAAAATTGCATTATACTGACGCACCACACACACACAACAGCGATGGGAAAGGACCTCTTAACACTATTTGTATGTACTTGTGTCAGAAAGCAAGTACTTTGCAGCCTCTGTAAGGCACAATGTAATTACCACAGAAGCACGTCAAGTCTTAACTATCACCAGAATGCAGAATGAGAGGTTGTCTACAGTGCTTTTTCTGTGGATATTTAAATCAGCGCTTGTTGCTGGCATTGATGCCCTGATGCAAATCATGAATGCAGCTTCACGAATGCTGTATAAGCGAATATCCACAGTCTGATGGCTGATTAATATTGTGGAGAAATATATGTTATGAAGTTTAATGCCCATTACAATGAATATGCAACCTACGTGGAGTTTCAATTAGTCAAACTCACACTTTGACTTTGGGAAATATTTAATGTTATTTTAATTGATGCTATTTAGTGCATTTCTATCTTTATACAGTGGAATAGTTTGTTTGGAAAGTGTTAATTAAGCATTATATTGTTAGATATCATTTTTGTCCACTTAAAAATTTAATACATTTATTTTGACAAGAAAAGTTTACATAGAGTCAAATTTCAGCACTTTATCACGATTAACTATGAAAAATGATGAGATTAACTTTCAAATAATTACTGCTATGTGTTGACTCACTTGTTGTTTTCCTGTCTAGTTGATATCAAAAGAATAGTGCTACTCAGGGTGCTGTCCCAACTTACTTAGTCATAGTTACCTAAAGTCCTCTGCAAAATAATAACAATAATAATTTAGATCTTCATGCTCATTCACAGCATATATCATATAATAAAATCTGTTGACCACTAAGCCATACTGGACTTTATGTACAGGTTTCTAATGTTGGCAAATCCCATTGCTTCAATACTCACTTTGTATTAAGGGATGTTTTCATAACTTACTAATGTTCAATAAGGATTTATGGCAAAATGGCTCACTACTTGGCAGGTATTGCATAAAAGTCACCCTTTTTATGCATATTGTTATAACAATGTGTGGCAGCGGGGGCGTGGTCAAGCGCCCGTCCGGGAGAGAAAAGCGGTAAGGGCGCTTACACCTGAGCTAAATTATGTCTAACACCTTGTCTCTAATTTCAGTGAGCACGGGGAGAGCAGCATAAAAAGGCAGCAAGAGGGCCTCCAGGGAGAGAGAGATGACAAACGAGCTCAGTGCGCTGATAGTGTATTGTATTGTATTGTGTGTGTGATAGTGGTGTTGTAAGAAAACAACGGAAATTAAAAGATTACCTTGTGGTGAAGACCTGTTTTCTGTAGCATGGGGGGGGGGGGGGGTTGGGGGGGCAGCGTAGCGCGGGTGTCCGGGGTCGCGGTTGTGGCCGACGCGGCCTCCTGGCTGAGGAGGCTCCGGATGGCGAGCCAGTCCTCTGCCTGAGCCCGCATGATTTCGAAAAACCGGCGATCTTGGTCCTGCCGGAGCTCAAGCAGGGATTGCTGGTGGCCTTGATGCAGTGTCGCGAGGGACTGGAGGACTTCTGCCAGCTGGGAGGACTCTATGGGGCGACCACTTTCCATGCTTCCTTTAAAGTCCCGGGTTTCGGCACCAGTGTAGTACTTCTCACTCGAAGGAAGACAGAAAACAGGTCTTCACCACAAGGTAAGCTTTTAATTTCCGTTGTATTCTTACAACACCACTATCACACACACAATACAATACAATGCACTATCAGCGCACTGAGCTCGTTTGTCATCTCTCTCTCCCTGGAGGCCCTCTCGCTGCCTTTTTATGCCGCTCTCCCCGTGCTCACTGAAATTAGAGACAGGTGTTAGACATAATTTAGCTCAGGTGTAAGCGCCCTTACCGCTTTTCTCTCCCGGATGGGTGCTTGACCACGCCCCCGCTGCCACACACTGATTTGTAATGCATTTATAAATGAATTATAAGCTATTAATGAAAGTTAATTATGATTAGCGAAGATAGTTTGAGTGCTTTATGAACACTGACTGAGTGATTTGCAGTGATTTAATATCCAGTCATTAATCAGGTACATGGTGCTGAGGTTGTTGTGATTTACAGTCCATTATGGCAGCTTGTCTCAATATCATCAATAGCACTTCATTTGTTTTCATTTCAACAGACTTAAATCTCCACACCTGTCAAGATGACACTGTATGAGCTCAATCAAATGCAGTTATTGCCACTAACTTTTAGCCTTTGATTATTTTCTGAGAACAGAACAACTTTCACTCAGTATGGTAATCCAATGAAACAGAATTCATTTGTGTGGTAATCAATTCCAATTGTTCTGTTGTTACTGTATGTGGATAAATGTGTTGTTTTCAGTATAGTTGATTTTAACTTGTGAAATAATCATGCCAACAATCACAATCTGAAATCTGAAGGGATTATTAAAATAGGGATTATCAATGTGTAGAATTTTGTATTTGACAGGTGTTCAAATGCAGCAGAAATCTGTGGAGCTTTTTGGGAAATTTTGTGGGCACAGATACAATATGGGCCCTCCTCCATCATTGAAAAAGTTTCAAAGGCATCTTAGTAAGTTTTTGAATCATTGTTCATCTACCAAATATGTCTTTATAAACTGGAATGGAGAGTTCAGGAATCAAGTTTACAAAGACTGATTACTTGGTACTGAAAATAATTTATTTGCTATCACAGTCAAAAAAAAATAATAATAAAAAAAAGTGCTATCTGACAGTTTTGTGTCTATTTCAAATTCAGCCCTGTACTGTGCATTGGTACAGTGCAGTTTTTAAAGTGGCTTTGATAGATGTTGTATACAGCAGTATAAGTCTATCTTGTGCTGGTGTCAGCACCTGACCTCTCAGCTCTGATAAACCATTTATTCTGTGAATATCCATATGTGGTATATGTGGAAATGGGCTGTGGTCATGAAATACATTACACACTTCTAGTTCTCGATCTGACTGCAATCTGCGGCTTAGTGCAGAAGTTCAGTGTATAACAGCAGGACCTACCGCTGCATACACCTTTAAACTGTTAGCGTGACTGAAATTAATATATTTTTATGTTACATGTAATTTATGTTAAATCAGACTTTAACTCACAAAGCATGTGGTATGCATTTATGGGTCTCCTACAGCTCAGTACTCAATTCTTCCACATTTAGCTCATCACAACAGTTTTCAAAGTTCTCTTTCTTCTAGTCAATAAATATCAATATGAATGTTACATGTAAATCAAATGTTAAAGCAAATATTTAGCACAGCGATGCATTATGTCGTTTTTTACCTACCTGCAAACTGTGGCAAATTGGTGCATACTAAAAATGTCCCTTCAATTGATGATGTCTGTTACTGTATAAGCTAGGAAACAAAAATGTATATATAATATTTAATAAATATATATTATTAGTAGTAGTAGTAGTAGTAGTACATACTACCACATGAACCACATTTTTTATTTTATTTTTGCTACCTGACAGAAATTTGTTACAAACTGGTTCCTTACATATTGATGGCTTGTGCATTTTTTTACAGACTCGTAGTTTAATAATGTTGGTGCTTGAATGTGTTGTATAATTATAAAACAAAATCTTAAATGGCAAATCAATAGCTGTACTCAAAGAAGCAGAATTAACTAGACTGAAAAAAACACCACCAATTGTATAGTTTTATAGATACATTTTGTTAATTTTCTAATTGAAGAATTTTCTAGCTTGCGTATATCTTCATGAGTATGTAAGACTGTTTCTGTTTCCATTCTTGATTGAATCAACCTCTTGGCATTCTTTTCTTTCATATGAATTCATCATGCAATAAATCTATACTGCATTGGTGTTTCAAAGCCCCCGTGGTTCGAGGGAGCAAAAAAGTATGAAATGTGAAAACCCAAGCCAAGCAAAACTGGACATAAGCCATTACATTAAATAGGAAAGGTGATCTCTCAGTACCTCTCAATGTGCTCTCATGAAAGCGAAATAAGACAAAGCAATCTGAACCATCATAGCACATACTGTAGCTGATTTTCATCCTTCATTTATGTCTTTCTGAACGTCGAAGACTTGACGTGGAGGTGCATGCTTCATTCAATTTGGAACACAGAGTACTCTCAGCATTTGACATTGCCGCCGTGCAGCTGTAATTTATTTTATTTGCACACAAAATACACATTCTGTAAGTGAATTGATTATAGAATGCATTGAATCAACTCAATCATGTTGACACTTCCTCAGGCTTGAAGAAGTATTTATTGAGCACTGTGGAAAACTCCCAATAGTAAGTAGTATAGTAGCCTACAATAATTACAATCCTCCAAGTGCATAATGTGTTTCTTGCTCGAGTAAAGAATGGTTGATACTTTAAGAAAGGTAACAACCACATTTTATATATAATACATAAAGACTCCTCTTTAAAGCAACAGGTGTGCACTGTACTATTTTAACTGCAAGCGTAATCCACACTTAATAATAAAAAATGGCCACACAATTTAGCTTAAGGTGCCAATAATTTAAATCAACTCTTACACAGTGGCAAAGTTTACATTATATGACAACATATATATTTTTATTTTAACTATTTATTTTATTTTTACTTGGAGTATCCCTAACACTGCACATTTTGGATGTCTCCTTTATTTGACAGCTAATTCTGCTCATGGAGCCTCTACAAACAAAGGTTTGTTAAGTCTGTAAACTCGCAAAAAATGTTTACACCTAAAACATAAAAGTTTCTGTATACATAAGTCAGGCATATGGGGTATTATTTGAAAGCTTAGAATCGGAACTTTTCAGAGATAAATATGAATACTGCATTTATGCTACTTAAAATAGAAAATAAGGTCTAAAAACATTCACATTGAAATGTAGCGCCCCTATAGGTAATGGGGTAGAAATATTTATATGAAAATAAAAGTCCTTCACATAGCACATAAATAGACATGTTTGCCCTAAAACCACAGCTCGGAAGATTTTTCAAAATAATCACAAAGTGAAATATGATTTCTGTAAGTCATCAAACACAAACGTCTCTTTAATGTGCCAATCACTGCTGCTGTAAGCCCCAAATAGCCAAACACTTTATATCTGCTTTTGCAGATTTTGCAGTTTTCCTAAAAAAAAATTAGACAATTTTACTTATCTGTGGGCTTGCTTGTGTGAATAATCCAATTTTATATCTTAGATGTCCAGAACAAAATATGCATTCCAGGAGGAAAAGCATGCAAAATAAATCATTAGAAATGTTTTTTTGCTATTGATTATAAAATGGTACATATCATCACAAAGGGGAGGATCTCAGCTTTCTAATGACAACTAGATTGAGCTTATAGTCAGAGGCCAAGATATTTGTTGAAATAATGATGGTGATGCATTAACTGAAAATTAGACTGGATGCCTATGGACGAGCACATATGTGAGGGCTACAATAGCACCACTTACATTTCAGATCTGTATAGTGTGTTGGAATGTGCTAGAGAATTGTTTTTTTTCTAGTGCTTGCTGCCAACTAGTGAAATGACAGAAGTGAGGTAGAGTGAACAGAACCATAATTACAAGTTTACAAAGTTAGGACAAATATATTGTGCAGTGTTGTGGGTACACTATGTAGTGGAATGACTATTTGCAAAACAAAACAAAAAAAACTCATGTTTTCCGAGCAACTAAGGTCAACACGCGCGCACTCTGGCAGACAATGTCCACGCTTGTGGTCCAGGAGCACCACCTGTGGCTGAAACTGGTCGAGATGAGGGATACAGACAAGGCACGCTTCCTGAACGCACCCATTTCCCATAGCAGCATATCACGACGACATCCAAGGTAAGTCCCTTGGTAAGCACAACCTGATTATCAGGTTCCTGAGAGGTGCCAGGAGGGTGATTCCCCCTGATTTTCAAGACCCCTTTTAGGGATCAGGTGGTGAACCTGCAAGCACTTCCCCTGGAGGGGGCAGACCCAGCCTTATCCCTGCACTGGATCGTGGACGCCATAGCGCTAGCATACCAGGTCCAATCCGTGCCTGCCCTCTTGTGGGTTTGAGCACACTCCACGAGCGAGATGTGTGGCATCCTCATGGGCATTGGCCAATGGCACCTCTCTAGCAGACATCTGTAGGGCAGTGGGCTGGGCAACACCCAATACCTTTGCGAGATTCTACAATCTCCGGGTTGAGCCGGTGTCGTCCCGTGTTCTTTCAGGTACGAGCAGGTAAGTTTCATTACACAGACATCTGGCTGGGTTCATCGCTTGTGCACAGCGCCTTTCTCCTCCAAGGTAGAAATTCTCGCATTCGTGTTCCCAACTTGTGAACCCTTGATGCTCTTCCTCCTAGCCCTCTGACTCCCGATTATAGCAGAGGAATCCGTAGTCAGACCCAGTACATGTGCTAACAGGCCCTGTACTGAGGTAAGTGCTCCACAGGTCTCGGCTACCATAGTGGCCTGCTGTGTGTATTTTCCGCAATACGGTCTCCCTTCTCTGTTTCGGTAGACCCACGTCTCCTTTGGCAGAGTCTTCTCTGCTCTGCTGCTGTGCTTGTAGAAAACTCCTCCCCCATGAAGGGTCAGACCTACCACTGCAGCTCTCCCATTTGTGGCCCTGTGGGTCCATATGACGTATCCACCACTTTCATACCCTCCCCCCCAAAAAGGGCAGGGAGTGGCCTCCGTGGGGTATTTTCCCCCTGAAAGAATAGGAGTGGAATAGTACGCCTTCCCCGGTGCATTTTTAGAGCAATTAGGGCCCCAGCCGATTCTAATTTCTAAGTGGATAGAAAGACCATACTGGACACGTATCCTTCCCCAACCTCAGGGCTATGGGGAAGCACCCGATGTTTTGGGGTGTCTGGGGACGCTCTGTGACAGGGCGGAGGGCGTGGCCAGGTCATGATTTTACACACCCGGTCCCTTTTCAGGCTAATCAAGCCTCCGAGAGAGATAAAGGCTGACTGCGGATCGTGGTGCTACAGAGAGAGAACGTTTATGGGCAGCTGTCCGTCCTATGGGTTTGTTTGTGTTGTTTGGTTTATTTCTTCATGAAACTATTATTTATTATATTGTCAAGCCGGTTCTCACCTCCTCCTTTCCATTGAACTGCTTTACACGCTCGTAGTAGCTTGGCTACACCTGCATCAGCAGTTCATGTGACCAGTTCAGCCTTTGTGGCATTTCATATTGGGACCTCTAGTGTCACTACATCGACACGACGTTGAGTGAGTGACAGAAGAGGAATGTCTCGGTTACTGTCATATCCTCCGTTCCCTTATGGATTGAATGAGACGTTGTGTCCCTCTTGCCACAGGCTGAACTGCACCGCTGTAATGTCCGGGACCTTGTCTCGGCTCCTCAGTGCAAAACCTGAATTAATCCACATACCAGTCTCCCTTTTATACCCGTATGTCGGGGGGAGTGGCATGCAAATTCTACTCAACAATTTCTCATTGGCCTTTTCTCAAAGATCTGAAGGTGAATCGGGCTCCCAAGGGCGACCCCTAGTGTCACTAAATCGACACAATGTCTTGTTCCGTCCATCAGGGAAATGAGGTTACGATAGTAACCGAGACGTTTTGTGTTCATGCGCAAAACAGCATGAGCAAATCCTCAAAATAATAATAATAATTCAGTGTCATATTATAATAATAAGCTTGACTGGACAATAGTCTAATAAATAATATCCATATGTGTTACAAAATATAAGTGAGTTAAGTTATAGTTTTTGCACACCCTATTTATTTACCAAAACAATTTGAAAATATAGCTGCAAGCAGCGATGGCGGGCCCAAGCCGGTGGCACCGCCACCCCCGTGCCTTTAGGGTCGCTGTGCACGATGGGCAATAACATAACCTCGCTTTGACTGTCGAGAAGAAGATGTGTGCTGTAGAGCTTGCATCAGTGTGGGCTCTGCAAAAGTGCGCATCGAGGGCACATATCAACCACAAAGTATGCGTGAGCACCCTTCTGATACCTAAAATGAAAAATGAGACACCCTACGGTCTCATGGAGTTAATGGACACATGAAATAAGTACACAAGACTGAAAATTCATATGAAGTGTGCCATTTGGGACAGGGTCTATGACCGTGAACCACAATAGTCACATCTATGAGGTAATTCAAATGTAGAATAATTTTTGATGTCATAGGATGTCATAGGTCAATATCTTTTGCACACTTAAATGTGTTAATCCAGAAGGCCAGTATTTATCTGGAGGTCTTTGTACAGGTTTATTAATGTAATTATAATTTATGCTTATGTGTTCCTATGATATGCAATGGAAGTACATTTTTATGTTTAACATGGGTGTATTCACAATACATAGCATACAATATAATATTTTAAGATTATTTATCATTATGTTAAGTACATCATTAAAGTTAAGATAGTAAATGTATTTATATATTTTGTAGTAGCTAATATAACAAGCAAGTACACTGCGGGTATTATACCAATGGAGTCGTATGGATTGCTTTTATGCTGCCTTTATGTGCTTTCTGGAGCTTCAAAGATTAATTTGCAATGTGTTCCACATTCAAACCAAAATATCTGACTGTCTGTTGGTCGGAGCTAATGACTGTAAATTAGAAAGTTGTTCGGCCCGATGAGATATAGAAGTGTACCGAGTTAGAAGTGTACCGAGTTTCATATTATTACATGCAAGCATGTTGATATATGGACAAGTGTTCAGACCCTGTTCAAGGGGGCGCTGTCGAGCCCCCCTGCCACGCCCGGGTACCAGATTCAGCCCGGCCCTGATGGCCGCGGGTTCTGACCTGTGTGCAAAGTTTCAAGAGTTTTTGAGTACGTTAAGGGCCCCAAAAGTCCCGGAAACCTTGAAAAACAATATCTTAATGCAAATCTCACCAAACAGAGAAATCCCTCTCCCTCCCCTCCCTCCACTCCCCACACACAGAGAATTGGCAGGGGGCACGTTGTCAGAGAGAGACAGAGAGAGAGAAAACATAGAATGGGAGCGGTCACTCTGTCAGTCAGAGAGAGAAAAATTCCAAGAAATCCACATTCAAACCACAATATCTGACTTTCTGTTGGTCGGAGCTAATGACTGTAAATTAGAAAGTTGTTCGGCTCGACGAGAACAATATACACGCCGAGTTTTGTAACTGTAGATAGAACTAACTAAGTTATAACACACTTCATGTGTCCTTTTTTAGTCCTAAATGAATTTCCTCGCCACGGCCAAACCGTTCGAGATATCAAAAATCCGTCCGGAATGTAGCATCCTCAATGTCTTGACTTCATGCCGACCGAGTTTGGTGGCGATTGGATTCATTCTCTAGGAGAAATATATATAATTCCAGAGCACGTGTTTCCAAACAACCCATAATAGCCGACTTCCTGTTGGGCTGGCGTAAAACTTGGAGCACGAAAGTTGTTCGGCCCGATGAGATCTACAAGTGTACCGAGTTTCATATTATTACATGCAAGCATGTTTGATATATGGACAAGTGTTCGAATCCCATTCCAGGGGGCGCTGTCGAACCCCCCTGCCACACCCGGGTACCATCTTTGGACCGGCCCTGATGGCCGCGGGTTCTGACCTGTGTGCAAAGTTTCAAGAGTTTTCGAGCACGTTAAGGGCCCCAAATCCTTGAAAAACTAAAATAAAAGCATTTTCACTCATCAGCAAAATCAGCACCCTCCCCACAGACACAGAGACACGTAGGATCAGTGAGAGAGGGCGAGAAAATTCTCCAAAACATCCACATTCAAACCAAAATATCTGACTTTCTGTTGGTCTGAGCTAATGACTGTAAATTAGAAAGTTGTCCGGCTCGATGAGAACAATATAATTACTGAGTTTTGTGACTGTGGGTCAAAGTGTAAAGCAACCCCCCACTTTTGTCAAAAGGTGGCGCTACTGAGCCCCTGCACCACGCCCGTTTCTGAAACTTTGCACATGTCTACTGGCTAATAAATGTGATGTGTCTGTCGAGTTTCATGCAATTTCAAGTATGCTAAGAGTCTCAAAAGCATCAAAAAAGAATATTCAAGTTTGAAGCGTTGCCGCGGCAACAGTATCGAAGATATCAATAATCCTTTCACATGTCAACATCTGCCGTGTGTTTACATTATACACCTAAAGTTTTAAGTAAATCGGGTAAAAATAAGAGGGTGATTTCAAAGCATTTTGAAAGTGACACACTTCATTCTGCCAGTTGGTGGCGCTATAACTTTGACTCCCAATAGTCACATCCATGCGATCGGCCTCTTACAGCGAACACACTGCTGAAGTTTCATCGAGATCAATTAATGTATGCAGAAGTTATAACACACTTCCTGTTTCTCTTTTCGCGCCATCATTTCGTTTCCTCGCCATGGCCAAACCGTTCGAGATATCAAAAATCTGCTGTCAATTTTTCATCCTCAATGTCTTGACTTCATGCTGACCGAGTTTCGTGGCGATTGGTGGAATTCTCTAGCAGGAGTATTTCACATTCCATTGCATGCGTTTTCCAAAAAACCCTAAATAGACGATTTCCTGTTGGGCTGAGGTAAAAAGTAAAAGTATAAAGGATATATGAAACGATGAGATCTATATGTGTACCGAGTTTCATATTATTACATGCAAGCGTGTTTGATTTATGGACCAAGTTTTCGGACCCTGTTCCAAGGGGTGCTGTCGAGCCCCCCTGCCACACCCGGGTACCAGCTTCAGCCCGGCCCTAATGGCCGTGGGTTCTGACCCGTGTGCAAAGTTTCAAGAGTTTTTGAGCACGTTAAGAGCCCAAAAGTGCCCCAATAGTCGTAAAAAAAATAATAATAAATATAGCTGCGAACAGCGATGGCGGGCCCAAGCCGGTGGCACCGCCACCCCCGTGCCTTTAGGGTCGCTGTGCACGATGGGCAATAACGTAACCTCGCTTTGACCGTCGAGAAGATGTGTGCTGTAGAGCTCGCATAAGTGTGTGCTCTGCAAAAGTGCGCATCGAGGGCACATATCGACCACAAAGTATGCGTGAGCACCCTTCCGATACCTAAAATGAAAAATGAGACACCCTACGGTCTCATGGAGTTAATGGACACATGGAATAAGTACACAAGACTGAAAATTCATATGAAGTGTGCCATTTAGGACAGGGCCTATGACCGTGAACCACAATAGTCACATCTATGAGATAATTCAAATGTAGAATAATTTTTGATGTCATAGGATGTCATAGGTCAATATCTTTTGCAGCACTTAAATGTGTTAATCCAGAAGGCCAGTATTTATCTGGAGGTCTTTGTACAGGTTTATCAATGTAATTATAATTTACGCTTATGTGTTCCTATGATATGCAATGGAAGTACATTTTTATGTTTAACATGGGTGTATTCACAATACATAGCATACGATATAATATCTTAAGATTATTTATCAATATGTTAAGTACATCACACAAATGTGACTGTATTCACCTGTAATGTCTCCAATAAGTACAGTATATTGGCCTGTATGGCCATGATATATTGCCTTAGCTAGACTTTAGCTAACCTATTACATTAGCTAGTAGCTCATGAGTCATGAATGTTAGCAAGACACAAGTTAACTATATTTGCTTTTGGCTAATTAGCTGTATAGTCGAGGCACTGTACACGACGCGGAGGGAGGAGGGCGGGCATCGACAAAATCTCATCTACCGACCTGATGTTTTGATTTTTTATTTAATAAATATATTTGTTTGACAGGAAGCTGTGCGCAAACAGGAATATATATATTAATTTATTTATTAAAAAAATAAACACCCCAGAAAAAAGGGCACTTTCTCTCGAGGAAGAAAAAGGGCAGGTGCTCAAGCCCCTTTGATGTCTATGTGTGCACGTGCCTGAGGGTGAGTAAATGATGAGAGAAATATCTTTTGGGGTAAACTCATTTTATTTGAAAGACTATCTAGGTACATAATAACACTGCATTGCTGTGACTGTTTATAAATTTCAAAATGTACAAGCTCACACTTTAAATGGTCAGTGCTTTGATTTTTAAATCATTAAAATAGCAACAGATCAGAGAAGAAAAATGGAGATTGAGTGATTATTTTTACATTTTACATGCCATTCAAAAACGTGGCATTTTACAGCGTAAGAGAGAAATTAAAAAACTTAAAATAATACCATTTGTACTTTTCAATGACTTGGGATGTCTATGTTCAGGGCTGAAGGCTAAATTGTTACTGTCTCTTTAAGAGGGTTTTATCGCATGTTACGATATTCAAGGCACAGTTCAGTTTAATCTTTTGAGAACTGAGAAGTATCATTATTTTCGTTTTGTGCCGTGCTTGTTGCATCTGTATTCATTGTGAGATGATAAAATACAGACTGCGTGAATGGCTGATTTTGTTCACTTGAATTTTGTGACGTGTTTCAGAAAGATTATCGCGAAGACAGAGACAGCGCAGCCGGTTTATTTTCTTTATTTTACAAAAGCACAAGGTTTTGTTGTTATTTTAAGTGTACACAAATAAAAGTACGACTTTCATAGTTTGTGATGATGTATTAAATCAGTATGGGCACAAATAACGCAGTATTTTGTTTAAGTTGTTTCCGCTGTTTCGAGAGAAAAATATAGCAGGACGTCATCTGGAATAATGCCAGAATTTAATATAATTATACCAGATTTCTTTCTCAACTGTTTGTTCACTTGAGACATAACAGACTACTCAATATATCATGTATTTTTACACTTTGTTGTATGAAATTGTCCGTTCAGACGCAAGCAGCAGGCGTTCGAGCGAGCGTTAGACACGACGCGGCTCGATCGCTGTGTCACTCAATCTGCTCGCAAACATGTACTTGAGTTGTTTTCACATTTGTTGAGTTGAATAGCGTAAAATCGCTTGAATGTTCAAACAGGCAAACATTGTATACAACCGACAAACCTTCGTGAAGATGCGAGCAAAGTTGAAAAGGCAACTTTAAATCGCAACGTCAATTAGCTCTCCTCTCTCGTTCGGCTTAAAGCCAAAATGTTCCCACACCGGAGCTGAAGATTGCGGCTTTGAAATCAATTCCATGTTGGACTCGTTCTTCCTAACTGGCTCGCTGAAGATGTCACGAAACAGAACACTTTAAAATGCAGTTGGTTCACGCCTTCTCTTCACCTGACGGTGTCTGCTCTCTCTCTCTCTCTCTCTGTGTGTGTGTGTGTGTGTGTGTGTGTGTGGACACGCTGCCTGAGCCCCGCCTCCGACACAGAGTGCAGACAAGATGACAGAGGCAGCGCGATCAACTAAAATGTTGGTGACATTCATTTTAATGTAAAAATGAATCTGATTATTATTTTTAATAATAAAACAAATGATCAGTTGCAATATATCGCGGCACCAAAAATGATCGCGCTCATTTCCATATATCGTGCGATAAGTCGATATATTGACTATCGCGACAGCTCTAGTCAGACAACCCTAAAACAACATCATACTCGGAAGTTTTGATACGTTCGCATCGATCAGCCCATCCCTACTTTCTTTAGACATATGTTTCATGTGTTGGTTTTAAGAAAGACTCGGAGTACTCATAAAACTCACAGAACGAAATATGCGTCACACTTTACTGCGTTCTCAACAACATGTAAGTCTTCTTCATACGTTAAAACAACGAGAATACAGAAAATAGGCTTAGAACTCCACCTAGTGGTTATATTATAGAATTAAAGGAGAAATTACATGAGACAGCTTTATAACTTAAATGGCTTTAACTGAAATAGACTAAAGTTTAATATAACTATTCTGATAAGTGTATATTTCCAACATCATGTTTGTGTTATCCGTTTCTGTAAGTTTTTGTGACGTGTTTCAGAAAGATAATCGCTTAGACAGAGCGATAGTTTATTTTCATCTTAACCGGACATCACAGTTGATCACTGAAATAATTCATAATTCAATATATTGATACCCGATTTCTTTATCAACTGTTTGTTCAATTGAGACATAAGGGGTTATTTCAAAGCATTTTGAAAGTGACACACTTCCTTCTGCCAGTTGGTGGCGCTATAACTTTGACTCACAGTAGTCACATCCATGTGACACACTGCTGAAGTTTCATCGAGATCAGTTAATGTATGCAAAAGTTATAACACACTTCCTTGCTTTTATGCTTCCTTTGTGTGCTTTTTGGAGCTTCAAAGTTCATTTGCAATGTGTTCCACATTCAAACCAAAATATCTGACTTTCTGTTGGTCTGTTTGTTCACTTGAGACATAAGAGGGTGATTTCAAAGCATTTTGAAAGTGACACACTTCCTTCTGCCAGTTGGTGGCGCTATAACTTTGACTCACAATAGTCACATCCTTGTGATACACTACTGAAGTTTCATCGAGATCAGTTAATGTATGCAGAAGTTATAACACACTTCCTTGCTATTTGCTCCCTTTATATGCTACCTTTATGGGGTTTTTGGAGCTTCAAAGTTTCCTTTGCAATGTGTTCCACATACAAACAAAAATATCTGACTTTCTGTTGGTCTGAGCTAATGACTGTAAATTAGAAAGTTGTCCGGCTCGATGAGAACAATATAATTCCTGAGTTTTGTGACTCTAGGTCGAAGTATAAAACCAATACCCCACTTTTGTCAACAGGTGGCGCTACTGAGCCCCTGCACCACGCATCAAAAAAGAATGTTCAACTTTGAAGCGCTGCCACGACCACAGTATTTAAGATATCAATAATCCTTTCACACGTCTACATCTGTCGTGTGTTTACATTATACACATAAAGTTTTAAGTAAATCGGGTAAAAATAAGAGTGTGATTTCAAAGCATTTTGAAAGTGACACACTTCCTTCTGCCAATTGGTGGCGCTATAACTTTGACTCACAATAGTCACATCCATGCGATCGGCCTCTTCAAGCGATCACACTGCTGCGGTTTCATCGAGATCAATTAATGTATGCAGAAGTTATAACACATTTCCTGTTTCACTTTTCGCGCCATAATTTTGTTTCCTCGCCACGGCCAAACCGTTCGAGATATCAAAAATCCGCTGTCAATTTTTCATCCTCAATGTCTTGACTTCATGCTGACCGAGTTTCGTGGCGATTGGTGGAATTCTCTAGGAGGAGTATTTCACATTCCATTGCATGTGTTTTCCAAAGAACCCTAAATAGACGATTTCCTGTTGGGCTGAGGTAAAAAGTAAAAGTATGAAGGATATATGAAACGATGAGATCTATATGTGTACCGAGTTTCATATTATTACATGCAAGCGTGTTTGATTTATGGACCAAGTTTTCGGACCCTGTTTCAGGGGGCGCTGTCGAGCCCCCCCTGCCACGCCCGGGTACCAGCTTCAGCCCGGCCCTAATGGCCGCGGGTTCTGACCAGTGTGCAAAGTTTCAAGAGTTTTTGAGCACGTTAAGAGCCCCAAAAGTGCCCCAATAGTCGTAAAAATAATAATAATAATAATAATAATAATTAAAGCTGCGAGCAGCGATGACGGGCCCAAGCCGGTGGCACCGCCACCCCTGTGCCTTTAGGGTTGCTGTGCACGATGGGCAATAACGTAACCTCGCTTTGACTGTCGAGAAGAAGATGTGTGCTGTAGAGCTCCAACGAACATTCGCAACGACAGCTCTCGACCTAGTTAGAAGCATTTCTTGTTTGCATGACATGTGGACTTAATAAATCCTTATCTTGAGCCAAATAAACAAGCTGACATTCAGTACAACCTGTGTCTTTTGTTTAGAACACATACAAATGTTATTTATGTACCGTTTTTGTACGGTACATAAATAAATAAAGCACCGTTTTTGAAGACTGCGCATGTGCGAACGTGCTCTACTATGTAAGAACGAGCCGATTATTGAATCTGAAAATGGGTGGGGCCTGTAACACCTTTAGGAACCAAACGTGCAACACTCATAAATACCGGTTGTAAATCACATTCCCTCACTCGTCTTTGAGATGGCTTCACGTGTTTGGATCGTCGGCAGTTCCATCATCCGCACACTGCATACTCGCTTCTGTGAGCAGCGCCTGGACGGAAACCTCGGTCTTCAGTGTGAGATCACCTGGGATGGCAGAGGAGGCAGACTCTGGGAGCAGCTGTTTCCAGCTCTGCGCTCTCTCAGGGCCAAAGCTCCAGCTCCAGATATTCTCATTATTCACCTGGGAGGGAACAGTTTGTGTCGGGTGGGCCGCAACCGCCTCGATTTTCTTCGGGAAATAAAGAGTGACCTGACCGAAGTCTTACAAATGTTTCCCAGAACCAGGCTGGTGTTTTCTGGCATTTTACCCCGTCTAAATTGGAGAGGACAGACTGGCAGGACTGGCTATGGCATTGAACGAAGCCGGCGGTGGATCAACGGCGCCATGTCTGGCTTCTTGGCAGAGAGGCAGATGCGCTGCATTCACCACAGAAACATCGGCTTGTTCCATCTGTGCAGAGACGGAGTCCACCTGAGACCAGAGGGAAACCAGCTTCTGCCGAGCAACCTCCGAGAAGCTCTGCAGGTGGAACTCAGAAGATGAAGCAACAAATGTCCTTTTAATGGCAGCAACAATGGCTCTTTTAAGAGCCACATTCACTCATTCAAATAAAAAGCATTTTCCAAGTGTGTGAAATTCGTTGTTCCTCACCTTACTTGATGTCAGGTTTCAGATGACTTGTTTTTAAATAAAAATGTCGATTCCTCTTATCCATCCCTTTGTAAGCATTTCAATATAACTTTCAAACCATTTAAGAATCGTGCGCTGTTTTCTGTGCTGACCACAATCCAAAACGTGCCATAAAGCAGCGGTTCTCAAACTTTTTTGTTTTGGTTTATTTATATAAAGACACAGAGAATATTACTTGCCTTACCGGATTAGAATTATAAAAAAAATAACTAGGGAATCACTAAAACGAGAGAATTATTCTTATTTGATGATACTCTCAAAACATTCCACAACAAATCCTTGAAATTGAATGATATTCAGAACAGAACACGAATAAAAAAACGCTCTCTTTACAATCAAAATGTTTTTACATTTGCGATGTATTTGGATGCTAAACTATTCTTTATTATAGGCTTTGTACTTTACTCACGCTCCAATACCGACGTAGAAAATCATCCGCTTTACATGCGCAAAAATATGCTTGGAAACATCACAGTGGAGCGGTGCTTACTGTGAATGATACGAATTGTACTACTGACTATTTAAACTAGGGCTGGGCGATATGGCAAAATATATTATCACGATATTTTTTCCATATTGATCGATATCGATATTTGTTACGATATATAATTTAATAATGCTGCCCGTTTGAAAAGTATACTGATAATGATGCCTGAAGAAACCAGAAGGTTCAATAGTTGAACTATATAGTTTATTAACATAAATAAATAACAATGCAAACATTTAACTGTGCAAACATGGATTGGTTGAGAATATATTTTGTTATAAAAGAATATTGATAAACTTTAAATCTAAATGTTAACATTTTACTTTTAGCAAACATGCTTTATCTGCCTTGACAAAACAATGCAAGTTAGCTTGCCTTGTAACTGATTATAAAATATCAAACTAAAAGCTGTGACTACAGTACTATCACATCAAATTTCTTTGGCAGGGCAGCAAACATTTCAAAATGTTTGCAGAGGTACAACCAAGACAACAAATGTAAACAAGTGAACCACAAAGTCCCTGGCAGATTTAAGTACTTAACTGTCAGATAAATAAAATATTAATTGTGTACTGCTTTTAAATATCTCAAATGTTTTAGAGGTAGCAATCTGAGTAAAAAGTGCAAAATGTAAACATTGTAAACCAGTCACTATGCTACACCTTTTAGGTAGTGCTCGTCATATGTAACCCTAATTACCCTATTATAGGTTTTTTGCCAGAAAGACTAGTCTGCAAAACTTTTGGACGGAGTAACATTAACATGGGCCCGCATTTTCATACTCACGGTGTGGTCGCTGGGATGGTACCTTTTCAGGTGACCGAAAAGGTTTTATTTGTTGTGTTTCCCATCTTGGTAATCACCGACCGACGGCATATTTCGCAGACCGTCTTTATTTGCGCGTCGTCGCTTTTCAGATATCCAAACCACTTCCATATAATTGACGTCTTGTTACCTTTTTTGTCAACAATTTCCTCAGCTTTGGAAGATAGTTCGAGTTCGTCGTTTCCACTCATTTTTTCTTTACACTCACTTTCTTCACTGCCGGTAGCTCACACAGTGCTCTGCTAGCAAATGGGCGTGTACTTAGACGCACAAGCCAAAATCTGCGTTCTGACTGGCTGTTGTCCGTTTATTTCTGCTTTGTAATAGGCTGTTAGGTCTATCCATATCGAGTAAACATGTCAAAAGTTTATCATCGTAGTCTAAATAAATATTATCGCGATGCCATATCGAGATCGTTTTATCGCCCAGCCCTAATTTAAACAGAGTAATTTTTATATGTTAGGTTTACTATTTTATTATTATATTTTATTGCGGATATAATGAACAGGCTGCGATGTCAAGATTGCAATGATGGAGTGTGTGTGTGTGTGTGTGTATTTGTAACCTTAAGTAATCATGGTTTATTTATTCATTTATTTATTCATTTGTTCTTTTATTTATTTATTATTTAACATGCATGTGTGCATTATTAAAAGTACCATTGCAGCAACGAGAACGGGTCTGAGCCAAATTATGTTAAAGATGTGTTCTGGTGACTGGCGTGTTTTTAAACCAATCAGATAAGAGTAAATCGAGAGTTAGCGATTAGCTCATATGATTGGCTACATGAAGAAGGTGGACCCGCCCTCCACTTCGCACTCCCGTTGGAACTACGTCATTTCAACAACAAATGGTAGATTTATCAGAAAATTAATCAGAAAGAAAATCAATCGCAAAGATCGCAAAACAATAATTATAAAAGTGGTTGTTTGCTGCCATTTTTTTTGTTTTCTTAAAAATGTAAAACACAAGCATATATGTTTTATCACAGGTTTACAATAAAAATAAGAGTGTGATTTCAAAGCATTTTGAAATTTGATCATCATTCTCGGACGTTTTGATACGTTCGGATCGATCAGCCCATCCCTACTTTCTTTAGACATATGTTTCATGTGTTGGTTTTAATAAAGACTCGGAGTACTCATAAAACTCACAGAACGAAATATGCGTCACACTTTACTGCGTTCTCAACAACATGTACAAGTCTTGTTCATACGTTAAAACAACGAGAATACAGAAAATAGGCTTAGAACTCCACCTAGTGGTTATATTATAGAATTAAAGGAGAAATTACATGAGACAGCTTTATAACTGAAATGGCTTTAACTGAAATAGACTAAAGTTTAATATAACTATTCTGATAAGTGTATATTTCCAACATCATGTTTGTGTTATCAGTTTCTGTAAGTTTTTGTGACGTGTTTCAGAAAGATAATGGCTTAGACAGAGCAATAGTTTATTTTCATCTTAACCGGACATTAAAGTTGATCACTGCAATAATTCATAATTCAATATATTGATACCCGATTTCTTTATCAACTGTTTGTTCAATTGAGACATAAGGGGGTGATTTCAAAGCATTTTGAAAGTGACACACTTCCTTCTGCCAGTTGGTGGCGCTGTAACTTTGACTCACAGTAGTCACATCCATGTGACACACTGCTGAAGTTTCATCGAGATCAGTTAATATATGCAAAAGTTATAACACACTTCCTTGCTTTATGCTTCCTTTGTGTGCTTTTTGGAGCTTCAAAGTTCATTTGCAATGTGTTCCACATTCAAACCAAAATATCTGACTCTAGGTCAAAGTATGAAACCAATACCCCACTTTTGTCTGAAGGTGGCGCTACTGAGCCCCTGCACCAGGCATCAAAAAAGAAAATTCAAGTTTGAAGAGCTGCCACAACAACAGTATTTAAGATATCAATAATCCTTTCACACGTCTACATCTGCCGGGTGTTTACATTATACACATAAAGTTTGAAGTAAATCGTGTAACAATAAGTGGGTGATTTTAAAGCATTTTGAAAGTGACACACTTCCTTCTGCCAGTTGGTGGCGCTATAACTTTGACTCACAATAGTCACATCCATGCGATCGGCCTCTTACAGCGAACACACCGCTGAAGTTTCATCGAGATCAATTAATGTATGCAGAAGTTATAACACTCTGACTGTTTCTCGTTTCTCGCCATCATTTCGTTTCCTCGCCACGGCCAAACCGTTAGAGATATCAAAAATCTGCCGGCAATTTTTCATGCTCAATGTCTTGACATCATGCTGACCGAGTTTGGTGGCGATTGGTGGAATTCTCTGGGAGGAGTATTCCAAATTCCATTGCGTGCGTTTTTCAAACAACCCTAAATAGACGGTTTCCTGTTGGTCTGGGGTAAAAAGTAAAAGTATGAAGGATATATGAAACGATGAGATCTATATGTGTACCCAGTTTCATATTATTACATGCAAGCGTGTTTGAGTTATAGACCAAGTTTTCGGACCCTGTTCCAGGGGGCGCTGTCGAGCCCCCCTGCCACGCCCGGGTACCAGCTTCAGCCCGGCCCTAATGACCGCAGGTTCTGACCCGTGTGCAAAGTTTCAAGAGTTTTTGAGCATGTTAAGAGCCCCAAAAGTGCCCCGTAAGTCGTAAAAAAAATAATAATAATAATAATAAATATAGCTGCGAGCAGCGATGGCGGGCCCAAGCCGGTGGCACCGCCACCCCCGTGCCTTTAGGGTTGCTGTGCACGATGGGCAATAACGTAACCTCGCTTTGACTGTCGAGAAGATGTGTGCTGTAGAGCTCGCATCAGTGTGTGCTCTGCAAAAGTGCGCATCAAGGGCACATATCGACCACAAAGTATGCGTGAGCACCCTTCCGATACCTAAAATGAAAAATGAGACACCCTTCGGTCTCATGGAGTTAATGGACACATGAAATAAGTACACAAGACTGAAAATTCATATGAAGTGTGCCATTTAGGACAGGGCCTATGACCGTGAACCACAATAGTCACATCTATGAGATAATTCAAATGTAGAATAATTTTTGATGTCATAGGATGTCATAGGTCAATATCTTTTGCAGCACTTAAATGTGTTAATCCAGAAGGCCAGTATTTATCTGGACGTCTTTGTACAGGTTTATCAATGTAATTATAATTTACGCTTATGTGTTCCTATGATATGCAATGGAAGTACATTTCTATGTTTAACATGGGTGTATTCACAATACATAGCATACGATATAATATCTTAAGATTATTTATCATTATGTTAAGTACATCACACAAATGTGACTGTATTCACCTGTAATGTCTCCAATAAGTACAGTATATTGGCCTGTATGGCCATGATATATTGCCTTAGCTAGACTTTAGCTAACCTATTACATTAGCTAGTAGCTCATGAGTCATGAATGTTAGCAAGACACAAGTTAACTATATTTGCTTTTGGCTAATTAGCTGTATAGTCGAGGCACTGTACACGACGCGGAGGGAGGGCGGGCATCGACAAAATCTCATCTACCGACCTGATGTTTTTTATTTAATAAATATATTTGTTTGACAGGGAAGCTGTGCGCAAACAGGAATATATATATTAATTTATTTATTAAAAAAATAAAAATAAACACCCCAGAAAAAAGGGCACTAATTTCTCTCGCGGAAGAAAAAGGGCAGGTGCTCAAGCCCCCTTTGATGTCTATGTGTGCACGTGCCTGAGGGTGAGTAAATGATGAGAGAAATATCTTTTTGGGGTAAACTCATTTTATTTGAAAGACTATCTAGGTACATAATAACACTGCATTGCTGTGACTGTTTATAAATTTCAAAATGTACAAGCTCACACTTTAAATGGTCAGTGCTTTGATTTTTAAATCATCAGTGATTATTTTTACATTTTACATGCCATTCAAAAACGTGGCATTTTACAGCGTAAGAGAGAAATTAAAAAACTTAAAATAATACCATTTGTACTTTTCAATGACTTGTCTATGTTCAGGGCGAAGGCTAAATTGTTACTGTCTCTTTAAGAGGGTTTTATCGCATGTTACGATATTCAAGGCACAGTTCAGTTTAATCTTTTGAGAACTGAGAAGTATCATTATTTTCGTTTTGTGCCGTGCTTGTTGCATCTGTATTCATTGTGAGATGATAAAATACAGACTGCGTGAATGGCTGATTTTGTTCACTTGAATTTTGTGACGTGTTTCAGAAAGATTATCGCGAAGACAGAGACAGCGCAGCCGGTTTATTTTCTTTATTTTACAAAAGCAAAAGGTTTTGTTGTTATTTTAAGTGTACACAAATAAAAGTACGACTTTCATAGTTTGTGATGATGTATTAAATGTATCAGTATGGGCACAAATAACGCAGTATTTTGTTTAAGTTGTTTCCGCTGTTTCGAGAGAAAAATATAGCAGGACGTCATCTGGAATAATGCCAGAATTTAATATAATTATACCACATTTCTTTCTCAACTGTTTGTTCACTTGAGACATAACAGACTCCTCAATATATCATGTATTTTTACACTTTGTTGTATGAAATTGTCCGTTCAGACGCAAGCAGCAGGCGTTCGAGCGAGCGTTAGACACGACGCGGCTCGATCGCTGTGTCACTCAATCTGCTCGCAAACATGTATTTGAGTTGTTTTCACATTTGTTGAGTTGAATAGTGTAAAATCACTTGAATGTTCAAACAGGCAAACATTGTATACAACCGACAAACCTTCGTGAAGATGCGAGCAAAAATAATCTGTCAGACATAGAGCTGTCACGATAACTACTTTTTGTTGTGCGATATATTGCACATAAATTAATTGCGATAAACGATATTATTGTAATTTTCAGACCATTTTATGCCACTGATTACATAATGACAATATAATAGCATAATAATGCAAGTACACTGTTTCAAAGAACAAAGAACATTTTATTCTTATTCTATTCAATATTTAGACATTGTGAAATGTGAAAAAATATATCCCAAATAAATAAAACAAGTAAATAAATACACTTTCGTTAACAAAAAAGTGCAAGGTATCAAGAACTAGATCAAAACAAAGTAGGCTAATATGTCAATTTAAACTTTTAAAGTGTCTCACACAAAGGCACAGATGCATCAACAGGACATTTCTGCTGCCAGATTAGTTTTTTAATTGTTAGGCAGATTCTGAGAAAGGAACACCAACATGTTTACCTTGTGGGGCTTAAGGCAGGATCTTACTGGGGTAACAATGTTACCAGCTGTGCTAAACAGTCTTTCTTATAGCGAGTTACGCTATCCGTGAGTGTGCGCCATTTCGCGCTGTCACGTTTATATTTGCACTGTCGGGAAAAGGCATCTGCAACAGATAACTGTCTGGAAGAAGGCCCCTCTCCAACTCCAGCTGCAGTTGTTGTTCCCAGGTTGAAAAACTGGGTGGGATGGTTATGTTTTAGGTGCGATTTTAAGTTTGTTGTGTTGCCTCTTTACGCTGCTACTGTTTTAAAACACAGTCGACATACCGGCTCGTTCACGTTAATTAGCTCTCCTCTCTCGTTCGGCTTAAAGCCAAAATGTTCCCACACCGGAGCTGAAGATTGCGGCTTTGAAATCAATTCCATGTTGGACTCGTTCTTCCTAAGTGGCTCGCTGAAGATGTCACGAAACAGAACACTTTAAAATGCAGTTGGTTCACGCCTTCTCTTCACCTGACGGTGTCCGCTCTCTCTCTCTCTCTCTGTGTGTGTGTGTGTGTGTGTGGACACGCTGCCTGAGCCCCGCCTCCGACACAGAGTGCAGACAAGATGACAGAGGCAGCGCGATCAACTAAAATGTTGGTGACATTCATTTTAATGTAAAAATGAATCTGATTATTATTTTTAATAATAAAACAATTATCAGTTGCAATATATCGCGGCACCAAAAATGATCGCGCTCATTTCCATATATTGTGCGATAAGTCGATATATTGACTATCGCGACTGCTCTAGTCAGACAACCCTAAAACAACATCATACTCGGATCTTGATACGTTCGGATCGATCAGCCCATCCCTACTTTCTTTAGACATATGTTTCATGTGTTGGTTTTAATAAAGACTCGGAGTACTCATAAAACTCACAGAACGAAATATGCGTCACACTTTACTGCGTTCTCAACAACATGTACAAGTCTTCTTCATACGTTAAAACAACGAGAATACAGAAAATAGGCTTAGAACTCCACCTAGTGGTTATATTATAGAATTAAAGGAGAAATTACATGAGACAGCTTTATAACTGAAATGGCTTTAACTGAAATAGACTAAAGTTTAATATAACTATTCTGATAAGTGTATATTTCCAACATCATGTTTGTGTTATCAGTTTCTGTAAGTTTTTGTGACGTGTTTCAGAAAGATAATGGCTTAGACAGAGCAATAGTTTATTTTCATCTTAACCGGACATTAAAGTTGATCACTGCAATAATTCATAATTCAATATATTGATACCCGATTTCTTTATCAACTGTTTGTTCAATTGAGACATAAGGGGGTGATTTCAAAGCATTTTGAAAGTGACACACTTCCTTCTGCCAGTTGGTGGCGCTATAACTTTGACTCACAGTAGTCACATCCATGTGACACACTGCTGAAGTTTCATCGAGATCAGTTAATATATGCAAAAGTTATAACACACTTCCTTGCTTTTATGCTTCCTTTGTGTGCTTTTTGGAGCTTCAAAGTTCATTTGCAATGTGTTCCACATTCAAACCAAAATATCTGACTCTAGGTCAAAGTATGAAACCAATACCCCACTTTTGTCTGAAGGTGGCGCTACTGAGCCCCTGCACCAGGCATCAAAAAGAAAATTCAAGTTTGAAGAGCTGCCACAACAACAGTATTTAAGATATCAATAATCCTTTCACACGTCTACATCTGCCGGGTGTTTACATTATACACATAAAGTTTGAAGTAAATCGTGTAACAATAAGTGGGTGATTTTAAAGCATTTTGAAAGTGACACACTTCCTTCTGCCAGTTGGTGGCGCTATAACTTTGACTCACAATAGTCACATCCATGCGATCGGCCTCTTACAGCGAACACACCGCTGAAGTTTCATCGAGATCAATTAATGTATGCAGAAGTCATAACACTCTGACTGTTTCTCGTTTCCGCCATCATTTCGTTTCCTCGCCACGGCCAAACCGTTAGAGATATCAAAAATCTGCCGGCAATTTTTCATGCTCAATGTCTTGACATCATGCTGACCGAGTTTGGTGGCGATTGGTGGAATTCTGTAGGAGGAGTATTCCAAATTCCATTGCATGCGTTTTCAAACAACCCTAAATAGACGGTTTCCTGTTGGTCTGGGGTAAAAAGTAAAAGTATGAAGGATATATGAAACGATGAGATCTATATGTGTACCCAGTTTCATATTATTACATGCAAGCGTGTTTGAGTTATAGACCAAGTTTTCGGACCCTGTTCCAGGGGCGCTGTCGAGCCCCCTGCCACGCCCGGGTACCAGCTTCAGCCCGGCCCTAATGACCGCAGGTTCTGACCCGTGTGCAAAGTTTCAAGAGTTTTTGAGCATGTTAAGAGCCCCAAAAGTGCCCCGTAATTAGTAAAAAATAAATAAATAAATAATAATAATAATAATAATAATAATAATAATAATAATCCTAACTGAAAACAATAGGGTCCTACGCACTTTGTGCTTGGGCCCTAATAATAATAATCCTAACTGAAAACAATAGGGTCCTCACGACTTTGTGCTTGGGCCCTAATAATAATAATAATAATAATAATAATAATCCTAACTTGAAAACAATAGGGTCCTACGCACTTTGTGCTTGGGCCCTAATAATAATAATAATAATAATAATCCTAACGAAAACAATAGGGTCCTACGCACTTTGTGCTTGGGCCCTAATAATAATAATAATAATAATAATAATCCTAACGAAAACAATAGGGTCCTACGCACTTTGTGCTTGGGCCCTAATAATAATTCTAACGAAAACAATAGGGCCTTGCCTTTTCAAGGCTTGGGCCCTAATAATTCTAACGAAAACAATAGGGCCTTGCCTTTTCAAGGCTTGGGCCCTAATTACTTTAAAAATATGAAATAAAATCGTATTGTAATTAATTTCCCCCAGGACAGTTGCTTGGGGCCTTGAAAATCGTAACCCCGCCCCTGGTTATGTTGTTGCCCTGACACAAATCATGTGAATGTGGCTTCATGATTGCTGTAGCAAAGTGGATACCAGACTGCCGGCCAATTAATATTGTGAAAGATGAGGGTGTAAGTGATAAAATGCACACTGCAAAGAATACACAACTTATGCAATGGAAAACGTTCAACATTACTTGAATTGGTGTGATATTTTAGTGCATTTCTATCTTTATACTGTGTAAAGATTTATTTGGAAAATATTTATATATATTAATGTCACATATTTTTTTGTTTATACTAAATGCATTTTGACAGGTAAAGACGTTTATACAGAACCAAATTTCAAAATCTGTGATTAAACGCGATTAGGTATGAAAAATCATATGATTAATTGTGATAAAATCTTTAAATTGACTGACAGCACTAATGCATTGTATATTTGTAAATGCATACATTAAACTTCACTGGTCAATCGCTTAAGAGATGAGATAGCTGCTTAACCACATACTTAAGCTCGTCATGTAGCACCAATTCCATAGCGACCAATTTAAACCCCAAGCAGCATCTCAGCAACCGGTCAGAGGTCATAAATTCAGTGCAGCAAAGTACCATCCATTCATGTTTTATTCACTGTGACATCAAAGAATTTAAGTTGTCATGTGTTATCTGTTGATGCTTTTGATGATGATCTATGATATTAATATAATAGCTAGCATCTTAGGAGCTTTTTTTTATCATGCATGCTTTTTTTTTATTATTATTCATGGACCTGATAGCAGTTGCAGAAGACATATGACTGCCTCGCAGCTCTCACCACACCATGTAAAGAGTAAAGCTTTGGATAGAGATAAGTAACTCTAACCTATTGTACACATTTTTTCAACTCAACAATTACTGAAACACACATACTGTAAAGGGCCTCATTCATGAAATATAAGCATAACACATTTCTGTTTAAATCATTCATAAATCTATTGCTAGGTAAATAGTTGCAATGAATTTAATGTGACAATTTACATAAGGGATTTACGAACCATTTACACAGAAATGTTTTATGCTTATGTTAGTGGAGACATTGCCAGGCAGTGCCAGGCAGTTTGACCATAGAAGAGGATCTGGTTTGGTTGGTTGGGGGAGAGCAGGCCTAAAAGATCTCTGCCAGTGAGGGAAGCGTTTGAGGAAACCTGATAGAATCTGATCCTGAGTTCAGGTGTTTCAGAGACTCAACACAGCCCAATAATCTGACTCAAGTTTCTCCCATGTGTTGAACACTTTGTTTTCCCTTCTCTCAAAGCTACACTCTCTTGATGCCTCCCGCCCCTTTCGCAGCCACATCCTGCCCTCCACCCATCTCTACCTCAATGCTGCATATAGGAAAAATGCAATAGCAAAAAAAAAATGCAAGGACCTGAAGTTTATATTATTTTGTTAGCTGTGACTGAGTAGACGCCAAGCTAAACATGAGGGGATTCAACACACCCTCTCCTTCTCTAGACTGAATGTGAATACAACTAATCACTTGCACATTTTGAAGACTGTCTGTCTGCTGTTCTAACCCTAAAGTCAACTGTAATGTCCTTTAATTTAGGTGCAATAATAACATGTTATATATGTAATTTTGTGTTATTCATATTAAATTTTTTTGCTTGTTTTGTGCTTTTATGTTTCATTTATTTATTGTTATTATTATTGATGGCTACTTTTACTACGTAATTTGCATACGGGTCAGAGGGCATGATTAATTGCATACATTTTTTATATAATTAATCATGCTAAATTAAAATATTTTATCAACAACCCTAATAAAAACAATAATACCAGTCTTTCTACAGTATTGGTAATACCAGATAGCGACTCAGTTCTTTATCCACACTAGGGGTGTAACTGTTTTTTGTAAAAAAAAAAATAAAAAAAAAATAACACACTAGGGGTGTAACTGTTTTTTGTAAAAAAAAAAAAAAACTAACGGTACGGTTTGCCAACCATGGTTTGGTAAGCCTTTGCTCCGTGGTTCATCTCTAGTTTAATAAAGCATCTGGATCATACAATTTGGCAATGAAAAATTATTAAAAATATAAAAATAAAGCGCCAAATAGACGTGCAGTTTTAACCTCCGCTAATACACATGTATGGCTCTGTAGATGGACACACTTCAGAGAGAAGCTGTGCTATTAACTGTTAGTATGTTAAATCAGTTGATACTAGGGATGGCCCGATACCATTTTTTTCAAACCGATACGAGTACGAGTATTTACACTTGTGTACTTGCCGATACTGAGTACCAATACCGATATTTCTACCGCAAAAGTAACTATAGGCTCCCAGAAAAGAAGACAGAAGACTATTTTAGAACACAGGTTAGAAGACTGTTTTTATTTTCTTCTCTGCTTGTTTTAACAAGTCTAAAAATAAATAATAATGAGTAAAATAATAAATGTAGGCAATTTATTTCAAATCAAAAATAAATTATATATATTTCTGTGTAAACAAAAAGCCTCAACACTGGCACTGTCTTCACAACTGACAAAATATCAATAAAACGTATTGTACAGTCAACACCGTCAACTCAACAATATATCAATGAAACTATTTGACACCGTCTCCAGCTTTCAATTTAACAAAATTTCAATGTAACTATTACATAGTCTCAATTAAACTACTGCATATTTCAATTAAACAACAATTAAACTATTTGGCACAGTGACAGTTCCCATGTTTCAATTAAACAAACATTTCAGTCAGCAATGTGATCTGAACTAGCTTAGGTACTTTTTGGGAGAATGAGAGGCAGGTTCTTTTTGATGAACAAAATCATCTCTGCATGATCAGCTGTGATTCTGTTTCTGCTTTCATTCACAATATGTGACACTGAGCTGAACAGCCTTTCACTGTCAACACTACTGCATGGTGCTGAGAGGTATCTGGATGCCATTTTGGCCAGAGTAGGGAACCGCACATCGTTAACTGCCCAGTATTGTAGTGGTTTGTCTTCTCGAGAAATTGTGTGCTCCCCTAGGTATGTCTCTAATTGTGCAGTAGAACCTACTTGAGCTCTGTTTAGCAAGACTGGTGCTTACTCATCTGCTATTTCATCAAATAAACTGTCCAGGCTGCTGCTTGCCTTGTCCCTGCGTGATTTTCTGGCAGGAGGTCCGTGCAGGTCATGATCCTTCTCTTCTCCAGACGACCTCAACAGCTCACGCATCAGCATCTCCTTGGCATTTGCAGAAGTGTTGGTGTTAGAGAAAAAACTATTTTTATACCTATAACAGAGGGAGAAAAAAATTAGGCTATCTGACAAAAGGTATGTTTGCCTGAAGATATGATACCACTTTGGCTATTAAAATAACATAGCCTAATCAAATAATTTATTAAATGAAAAACTAAAATTTACTTTTCAGCAAGACATAGGCAACTTTTAGTTTTCAACTCGCTAACTAACGCAAATGTGGCAGGATGGACTGTGATTGAATCCAGTCCCTCCTCCCCCTGTCTGATTACATTGGCTTTTATCTTTCCTATCCGGTTCACGATTGGCATGTGGTGTGTTCTTGGTGGCCAATCATGTCAAGAGGAGGATGTTATAGCTCGAACGTACCTTCTGGGGCAGTGCGTGACGCTGGAGGCTCGTGTTGTTTGGGTTCACCCAGTTTTTGGTGGTGTCGCAGGTATGTAGAGGTCTATCGCAAATGTTGTTCTGTTGCTAGTTAGCTTGTGGTTTATGTGGGATTCCGATTTTTCATAGAATTCCTTGCTGTGTTTCGGCTACCCCATGTTTCCTACCACGGATTGAACGGAATAACGTGTTACGTTTGTTGACTCACACACGGCGCATTGCCTGCGAGATTCGGGTGTCAGCGCGCTGTTGCTCAGGTAAGTTTTCTCCATTCGGGCCTGTGATTTTTCCTTAGTTGGGTGGTAGCTTTAATATAACTATTATTGTGTGTTTTAGGGATAGCTACCATAGCAAGGAAGCATTTGCGGCCTGCCTTGGGGCAACTGCTGCTTTGCTTAAATGTTATTAATGCACGTTTTTCTTATGTGCTGAACTGGTTTTCGCCTAGTCCAAGTTAATGGACTGAGCTAATTTTTCCCAGGAAACTGCATCGTAGGCCACTTGTGTGGCCGATTGAGTATCTGCCCTCAGATTTGTGTTATCCACGGATGAGTGTGTTTGTTACGTGATTCATTTGTGATCCGTCGAGTGGGTCGTGCGTCTTTGTGTTCTAAAAGTTATTTCCCTTTTTGTTTATTTCATTTACCAGCATTATTGTTATTTTGTAAAGTTATTTCATTTCCCTTTTTTTTATTTCATTTACCAGCATTATTGTTATTTTGTAAAGTTATTTTATTTCCTTTTTGTTTATTTCATTTACCAGCATTATTTAGCATAGCATAAGTTATTTCATTTTCGTTGTTTGTTGATTTGATTTCTTAGCATTACTGTTTTGCAATTTTATTTCATTTTCTTTGTTGTTGTTTACTTTATTCGTGCTGTTGTTGTTGGTACTAGAGTTCATTCTGGATTTTTCTGAGGAGCCGGAAATGGTCCGGCCACTACAGCGGCTTGGCTCAGCGACGTGGCCGGGAAGGACACAACGTCTCATTCCCTCCATCGGGGAACGGAGGTTACATTTGTAACCTAGACGTTCCCCTTCTGTCGCTCTCTCCATGTTGTGTAGGAGAAGAGACACTAGGGGTCCAATTTAAATCACGCCATGCGCTGAGCCGTGTACGTGTTCTGACACGGGGAGCGGCAGGAGCGGGCAGGTGTTTTACGTGCCAGACGACTGGCTGTATCAGACTGCATGTACCCTTCCCCAATGCCCCACCAAAGTCGTCGGAATCCTTTTGGTTATCCTGACAGAGGAACAAGGCACTTGCCAACCTGGGAACGCGTTGTGGAGGCTGGGCCTCTTTTCTCTCTATGTTTCTCGCATAGAGCAATAGACAGCCGGGGCCCTTACACGCACTGAGGGAAGGGGGTCTTACCCAATTTCCTATTCTTTCAGGGGGAAAAGACCCTGCGAAGACCACCCCTACCCAGCTGGGGAGTGTCATAAGGGGACCGTATCGCGGAGAATACACACAGGGGGAGTCCGCGTAGGAGTCCTCACCCTGTGGAGCACCTATTCCAGTACAGGGTAGATTTGAGAACCCGCAGTGGATTGGTTCGGCAAGTTGTTTACTGGGGAAATGGACGCCCGCGAAGGGGGGGCGGGGACCTGGCAAACTGAATTGCGTAACCGAGTCGAATGGTCCGGTACAGTTAAAATGTTGAGTTAGTAATTAGAGAAATATATATATATATATATATTTTTAGTTAAGGAGTCTACTGTAAATTAAACATGGCTTTACAATGACTGCTGTCACCATTGTTTTCTTGGCAGAAATCATAGTTTTGATACAGTTAACCATTGCTGTTACTGTAGTTTTCATATAGTAACCTTTATTTTACTACAGTATTGTTAACATGACAATAACAATGTTCATTTTGTGGCTACTATGATTTTACTACAAATTCATTGTTTAAACTATGGTTACTAAATTAAAACCATGGTGATTTGTAGTGAGGGCAAATCTCTAACCTTTATTTTACTATAGTATTGTTACCTTGACAATAACATGTTTAATTTGTGGCTACTATGATTTTACTACAAATTCATTGTTTAAACTATGGTTACTATAGTAAAACCATGGTGATTTGTGGTGAGGGCAAATCTCTTGAAGTGTCTGTTACCAAATAGAATATTTTTTCTTTGCATTTGGCAGTAATATTTTTTCCCCTGAACATAACATATACCGAACTGTACCGAAACCGTGACCCTAAAACCGTGACCCTAAAACCGTGATACAAACCAAACCGTGAGTAATTTGAACCACTACACCCCTAATCCACACACTGTCTTGTATATTTAACATACAAAAAGAGTGCTCACGACCTAAAACTGTGGCTGTGTGTATGAAAGTTCAAAATGCCTATCTGTGTCCAAAATGATGCACTATTATCTCAAATGGAACACTAATGTTTTTTACAACACGGAAGCATTTGCTGTTTTTCAGCTGATAGAAGTGATGTTTCAAATGCATTCAATGTGTTGCCTCTAGCTTTAGCTAGATTCCATTCTCTGTCTGACACTTATATCTCAAATAATGTACATACAGTGCACTGTTAGACTTTGCCATAATTTTACAGTTAGTTACCGCAAAAAAGCCCAGTAAAATACCATTTATATTATTTACGGTCGACTACTGTAATATGCATTGCATTGTGGGTGTTTTGTATGAAATTTACAGTAACTTACTGTATATGGTAATTTGAAGTACTTTACTGTTTACACAAAAGCAGTAGTGCTACTGTAAGTGAAGAAGACAGATTTCTTGAAGTGTGTAGGCTTCTGTTGACAAGGACTGCCTCTCTGCAGTATATATGAATCGGCATATATGCCAAGCACTATAGAGGAAAAAAAAAAAAATAATAATAATAATAAAATAAATAAATAAAAAAAATAGCCTACATCTCCACAAAAAAAAAATAATCTCAACCCCAGCCAATCGTCAGAATTTATGCGCTTGTCTCGTGCACTGCCCACTAACCAAGGAAGAACATAAAAAAAAAGTCTTTGCCTCTCGGCTCACGCCGGTTTCACTGGTTTCCCTCTGTATGCGTTAGCAGCGCGTATTTTGTTCTGCGCCCATGTTAACAGATTAGAGCAAAGGCGGCGCGGCAGCGCGAGCGCCTAGCAGGAGCAGAGCAGAAGCAGCAGTGTCGCGATCGCTTCAAGCCGAAACCGGCATCAGAGATCTAGTTGGTCTGATGAAAAAAACAGCTGCAATTATAGTAATGCGCCTCATTTTTTGGCAGTAAAGTTTACGGCGTTATTAAATGGGAAGAGTAATCAATTAGATTACTCGTTACTGAAAAAAGTAACGCCGTTAGTAACGATGTTATTTATAACGCCGTTATTCCCATCACTGGTCATTATATTGGATCGGTCTTAAAGTGACAGTAGCCTATACACAGGTGTTCTGCTGTTTGCCATTGCAATCAAACAACAAAAGAGAAAGAGAATCACTTACTGCTCTTGACCCGATAGCTTTACTATTCCCCCATACCTCTACAAAGCTGAGTAGTAAGTGCCCTGGACAAGTGGGCTCGTTGATTCGACTGGCACTCTTGGGATCATAGGTGGCAGTGGACTACTAAATCTCCATAAGTAGAAGTAATATTTAAAGAAAAAGCTCTGTTAAGAAATTCAATCGAGGTAAAAAGATAACTGAACTACAGACCAATAGAAAAGCAAATAATATAACCTTTAAAAGAGAAAGTTGGAGACAGAGGAAGAAAGGTGAGAATGATAATTATGGGAAAGGATCAGAGTTCCGCTATTTTTAATATAGGAAAATGTAAAGCGATAGTTGCATAATGTGTACACTTACTTATTGTCTATTATGTGCATTTGAAAACTCAACAATCTTCCCAAATGTTTATGAGAATCGTGTAATTCCTTTGCCAAAAAGAAGAGAACTAAATATTCTGTCATTTACTCACTCTTATGTTGTTTCAAACCTGAATTAATTTCTTTATTCTGTTGAACATAAAAGATGATATTTTGAACAATGCTGGTAACCAAACAGTCCTTTGACTTCCATAGTATGAAAAAATATATACTATGGAAGTCAATGGGGACCTGTGCATTTCTTAGAGACAAAACATGTAATATTATTCATATTACATGTGCGGTGCTACCACATCTGGTGCTGGTGCTGGTGCTACAATCTGTAGAACTTGCTGTGTGAGTGTGTTACGTCCAAGGATGTATTTGTTTTGTTTTCTTTCTTTCTTTATTTATTTATTTTCCCCTTTCTCCCTGTTTCTCTCTCTACTTCCCATAAGCAGGAAGGAATTGCTGCCACCTGACGACAATGATCGGTTGTAAATCTGCTGTGATTGGAGGAGAGGAAGCTTTGTGGGCAAAAGCAGCACCATTCCTCAGATCAGTTATTTGTTTGTAAATTTTTGTTGTATTGTTCTTTACCATACAAATTTATATTGTTGTTTCTTTGGGATTAGTAGAGAGGTGGGTGCCATTTCCTTTTGATTTAGTTTTCTCTTGTTTTAGCTGAGAACTGTTAGTATTTTTATTTTACTTGCTTTTTTTGTGTGTGTATTGTCATGATCTCTGATTTTATTTGTTATGCATGAATTTCTCTATAATGTTTTTTAAATGCTGCATCACAATAAATAAATTGGATCTAATTGATTGTGACAGTAAATAAAAAATATGCTGATGTACATGAACTCAAGTCACTTTTTTGGAATTTATTAAATTCAATAGCATTAATGTAAAATATAAAATAGTGTAAATTAAATAATAAATAAGTTGCAGTAAGGGTATTGTACTGTAAAATGAAACTGCGGTAAGGGCATCATACTGTAAAATGAAATTGCAGTAAGAAAATCATACTGTAAAATGAAATCGCGGTAAGGGCATCTTACTGTAAAATGAAATCGCGATAAGGGCATCTTACTGCAAAATTAAATTGCAGTAAGGGCATCATACCGTAAAACACATTTACAGGTAAGCTACTGTAAAGGGGAACTTACAGTAACTTACTGGCAATAGTGCTGCCTGTAAGTTACCGCAAAAATAAAATAAAATGTCTAACAGTGTGTGGGGTGATGGTAAAATATTCAACTCACATTTACAAGGTCCTGTCTTCACAGAAGTTTTGCTAGTTGCCCCTTTGACCATTAAGTAGACTGGTTTTGTAAGGCCAGAATTGTGGCCAGGTAACCTTGCCATTCTGCTACGTAGAGCAAGCCACGTCCACTGAGTACATAAAGTGTCCAACATTCCACACTCTGTTATTTCTGTTACAGAAGTACATCATCTGCGCACTTGTAGTATACTTCTTTTCGTTGTATTTTCAGCATGAATATGCTACTTCCACTACAAAATAGTGTTGAATTGTAAAGAAGTATGCAATCCGGGACATATTTGGTACATGTTTCCACACAGATGCAATAATGTATCCAAATACATTGATACACAACACTGACACAAAGAGCAAAATACAGATGTACTCGAGGAATTTGCTAACTTTAAGACATGAGCCATGACATTGGCATGTTTTGCAAAACTCTTTTATCAAGTTACAATGCCATGAAATCTATTGTATTGCATAATTAAGCATTTTATTTTCACGTTTAATAAAGTATATTTTATCCCCATAATTATTGAATCCTCACTTTATTTTTTTAGTTTAGTGTTATTGTGTGCATTTCACAGACATACTATTATAGTATTATAGTTCACTTCCATTATTAACTGTATTAACTGTACAATGTTATAAAAATTATAATAAAATCTTCCATTGAACTCATACCAGCCATATCATGAATCGAAATGATAAGTGTAGTACAATACAAAAATAAATAGTAGAAAAAACAATTGAATAATCATATTAACATATTGCATACTGGTGGTGATTGAGTCACCTGTTCTATATGTAAAAGCACTTTGAGGGTAGTGTCACAAATATGCTACATATAAAATGAATGAATTCAAAATATGTAAATAAAAGTGTTTTTTATCTTCACCACAGCAAGTAATATTTAAATTTTAAATGTTTAATTATATAACGTGGTTGAGAGCCCGTCCGGAGAGAAAGTGGTAAGTGTGCTTGCACCTGAGCTAAATTATGTCTAACACCTGTCTCTAATTCCAATGAGCATGGGGAGAGCGGCATATAAACGGCCACATCACCGCACCGAGAGAGAGAGAATGACACGAGTGACCAGTGACTGCCGTGTCTTATTGAGTGTTTTATGTTATTGTGAAGCTAAAGACTCAGAGAGGTGTAGACTGACAGAGTACCTGTTGTGAAGCTGAAGTCTCAGAGAAGTTTATGTTGACAAATTTTGTGTTACACTGATCTGATTAAACTGAGAAAAGCACAGAGTAGAGTGCATGCAGAGTGTTGAAGGCAGAGAAATAAAGAACCTTACTTGACTGCATCACTGCTCTCCATTTCCTCTCTTCCATCTCCAAGCTTGAACGTGTTACAATGCCGAAACCCGGGATCTGGAAGTACGACACATGGAGTCCTCCCAGATGGCCGAGATCCTCCAGTCCCTTGCTGGCCTACATCAGAACCACCAACAATCCCTGCTTGAGCTCCGCAAAGACCAGGATCGCTGTTTTTTTTTAGATTCTGCGAGCTCAAGCAGAGGACCGGCATGCGATCCGGAGCCTCCTTGGCCAGGAGAGAGCCACGGCCATGACCCCGGACAACTGCAGCCCCCTTCCCCCACCCACGCTCTTGAAAATGGGGATGACGCTGAGGCCTTCCTTGATATGTTTGAACGGACTGCCGAGATCTGATGTGGCTAGGCTACCAGTGGGCGGCTAGGCTCCTTATGTTGTTGTCCGGGGAAGCCCAGCTTGCTGGGAAATGCACAGGTCCCCATTGACTTCCATAGTATTTATTTTTTCATACTATGGAAGTCAAAGGACTGTTTGGTTACCAACATTGTTCAGAGTCTAACCTCCTGGCCTTTGATGACCTGAAGAAGTCCATCCTGCAGTGGGTGGGTTGTAGACCTGGAGCAGTTCTGTCAGCTCTTCAGGTCCTTGAAGCTGGGGAAGACCAACCATCCGTTTGTCTTCTCCCAATGGCGCAGAGACACATGCAAGAAATGGCTGCTGGTGGGGAACCGTGACGTCATGGGAGTGCTCGACCAGGTGTTACTGGAGCAGCTAATCCTTCATCTGCCTAAATGAATGGCGGAATGTGTTCAGTGCCACCGCACGGCATCACTGGAGGAAGCTGTCCAACTCACGGAGGACCATATGGTGGCATACCCGAGGGCGTAAGAGCCCTCCTCTCTCTCTCTCTGTCTCTCCCTCCTCCCCCTGTGTGTTTCCTTCTCACTCTGCTCTCTCCCCAGAGCCCGCTCCTGCACCCACGGAGGTGAGGAGCTCCGCCTCCGATGCCAGTTTCCCGTGCGAGGTAGTGGACAACGAGGCCGTTCAGCCGGTTCCTGCCAATTTCCTTCCCATTTTTAACCTTGTTACAGAGTGATTTTGCTTATTCACATTTATTAAGGCTGTGTTCTATTCGTTGTTAGACAATGTTTTGGAGAAAAATGCATTTTATGGAGATATAAACATACTGTAATATATCATAATTGGAGAATATGGCAATGACAATGAACATACTTTGGTCAAATGGGTGCAAACAATTATGAATAATGACACAGAAAGCCTACTCCGCAGCATCCATCCATTTACTCACTATGTACCATATGCAGGGTCGCATGGAGTGAACTCGGCAGCATGAACTTTCAATTATGAAGTGTGTTTTTCCCTTTAATCTTGAGTGTTCTGTGTCTAAAACTAGAAGGCTTGTGTAATCTGAGTCTGTATCTGTATCACTAGGGGTATTCATATTGTAATGATAATTGATTCTTAAATTTGTATTCAATGCATTGGGCTTTCTATGATGAAATGTTGAAATTAGGGGTGTAAATCTGACAAAGGATGTCCGTAACCACAGAGGTCTGGGCTAAGCCCCAGATATTCATTAGAACCACGATTTATCATACTCAATTATTAGTAGAAATAAGAGCTAACTGATTACAGAAAATCACTTCTCACTTAAACATTCATGCCCCCATAATAGGACTAATGTAATACCTACCTGTTCTTATGAATCTTTTTTTACTATGCATATAGTTTTACAAAAGCCAAAAACGTACCACTGTGTAAATTTCATTGCAGTGTCAAGACGAAATGTCCACATTTCTACTACCATCAGAAAACTCGAGATGAAAGGGGAAGGCTGTTAGTTAATAACACAATTTTTATTTATTCCTCACAAAAATCTATCTTATGGTTTCAGAACATTGTGAATAATTTTTATAGAATTGTGCAGCCAGTTAGTGAATAAATAATAATATATTATATTTTGCCGTTAACTATACCAATACAAATATTTGAATGCTGAAAGGTTTCCATGTAGTTCGTTGCCCAAGGCATCTGCAAAGTAATGGGTTAGACTCCCTGGGAATATGCAAATTTACAGAATACCTTGAAACCTTGTGTGCACTGTAATTGGTTAAAATGCCAAGGAAAATGCAGTGGTCTGCTTTGGGGTTTCATTGTGGATTAAAAAATATTTTAATGTCCAGGTTAGGTTCATAAAAAAAAATGATGTTGGTTGTTCTTGTCTTAAAATCCAATCTATTTGGAGATGTTTAGAAAGCCTCATCTGTGAGTGAGAACATAAAGGGGGCTCTTGGAGCCTCTCTGTGGAAATTTCTCCTGAAAACTGCAGTGAAAAGTAGACAGTCACAAATGCTTGAAGTAAATGAGAGCCACTAAAAGCTGCAAATGGAAATAAATTAAGATTATCAATCAAGGATAGTGAAACTGGTTAAGTAGTAACAAAGGAAATATGTTCTATATAGTTCTTCCGAATAAAAGCTGATGCATGATTAACTTTGTGCAACTTTTCCTTGCATTTTAGAAACACTACATTGAATTAAGCATAAAGTAATTTAATTTAATTAAATTGAATGACATTGTTGAAATAGCTGAGATGGTTCATGCAAATAAAAGCCTTGATACACTTGTGTTGCTTAAAGGGGTCACACCCTTGGCCTACTCAGTTGTGCTCAGTCAGAAAGATGAAGAGGAGAGAACAAGACAGATGGGCCTAATATTCCTTCACACCAACGGGGACTTACAAAGAACATCATCTTGTGCCCATTTTCTACATAAACGTGCAATAGACAAGCTGCTTTGACTGTTATCATGCATCTCACACTGCTTTTAAAAGAGTGGTAAAAGAAGACACCCATTCAGCATCTAGCTGTTTTGAGTATAAACACGTCCTGGAAGCTTTTTGGACCCATCGGCACTATTTTTAATTGTTGGTCTATGTAAACATGCACTCTTTGAACATTTTGATGCGTTTCCGGTGATGTGCACTGCGTTTTAAGAGAGGTACAAGCTTAACTTTTAAAAACGTGTCTGTTCTGCTCCATTCCATTGCTGCCGCTGGCTGGGAAAACCATGTTTCATCCAGAGTTAACAGACGATGGAGGATGTGAAATGTCACACATGTAAAGACCAGCATCTGCTTTGGCCACTGCTGAAGCATCCAACATCAGGAAATAGTGACTAAAGTTTAACAAAATCAGTGCAGAATGATATGTGTGCATAACATTTCACCGTGGATTGTCAAATGTGTGTTCAGCATATTTCAGTGTGGATTGTGTTTGCATTCTGCACATTTCAGTGTGTATTATATGTGTTTTCGGCTCATATCAGTGTATAATTAATATATCATATTGAAAGTCACAATATGATTCAAGCTTTGCAAATTAATTGTTATTGAAAGATGGGGCAGTTAAAAACCCTATTGGACCCAACCACAAAACCATAAGTAACCAATTCCATTCGTGAATGTTTCATATGTCATGACTCTTTGATATTTATAGTTTATGGTGCTTGAGCAAACAGTTTACATTCAGATGCAATGTGTTGGGTGTGTGTTATGTGTAAACCATGAAATGTTGTTCATGAGTGAACTGAATGTACTGGTATACTCATTAACAAATTAAATTAAAGGATTATTCAGTCATCTCATTTGTGAATGAGAATCTGCTGATTAGGTGGAGGAGGCAAGTTGTTCGTTCATTTTGGCATGTGAATCGTTTAACAAGGAGAGAAAAGGGTTAAAATCCATAGACACATGTTTATAGATATCTACATAATCCCCAATTTATGAATGTGAAAACAAGATTTAAGACCATGTTGTGCTTTGGTGCACAGGCTTTTCTTGAACTTAAACTGAAGTGAAGCCCAGCATTTGACAAAGTATAACAAAATAATTTTAATTTTTTTTGGCGAAAACGTGGCGTAAGTGTCTTCGAACATTTGTAGACATGCAAATTCCATTTGTGTTGCTTTGTCCTGCTTTTAACCTCCTCCCAATCCTGTAAAATTAGCCTAAAATCCCTAATCAAAGCATACCCAAAGTAAATTTAAAGCTGTTCTTGAACCTTTTGGAGTACATGCATGGTTTTGGTCACATTTGAAAGGGTTTTTTCCCCAGCAGTCAGAATTACTGTAAGTGCTACTGATTTTGAGTAATAGAAGTTTGAACACAATGTAACCTGTGTCGTGGCAAGAGTGCAACCCTCACTCTCATCAGTAAGAGACACAGAGGAGCGTGAAGGAAGGCACTGCTTTGATATATGGACCAGCGATCAGAAGACTAAAATTCGCTCAAGAGACTGTCAGCAACAAGAAGAGTACAGTGACAACACTGGTTACGTTGGGGACAGGTAAGATATATTTAGAGGAATGACAAGTGAATAAAGGAAAAGAAAATATGTAGAAGACAATGAAATCGAATTATCACCACATCACATATAAGAAAATAAATCAGAAATTAATAAGGTCTTGTTCCAAAAATCCAAGTATAACTCCTTTTTTTCCTTTTATCTATTATAAATTTATGTTCCCTATTTAGTTTAAATCTAATTGCACCTGATTAACTTTTAATTTAATATGATTATGAGATCAAATTTTCTTATTTATTCAAGTTATTCCTAATTGACCTATTTAAATAGAATAAAATCCTTTTCTCCCTTAATTTGATTTAAATATAGTTCTTCCAACTTTAACCTTTTAAATTACTCCTTGTTTTCAACTCTCGTTTTCCAGAAATAGAAAAGATAAAACACTTAATAAATCAAAAGAAATAATCACAATGGAATTTGAAACAGAACAACAACAATAAAGAAAATAAATTCACAATCAAATTAGTTCAATGCTCACAGTAATCTCAATGTGATTTGAGATTTTACCAGTTCTCAGTTCCAATTCACTGTTCTTTCGCGAGATCCTTCTTCCGCAAAATCTGCTTAACAGTTCAGTAGGAAAAGGAAAAAAAAAACATGTGCTCAGTCCTACCACACTGTTCACTCTTTGATCCACAGTTCAATCCTTATATGGGCATGGCTCGCCAGTTCCTGCTTGCCACAGTTTCTCGTTCTTTCGATGTGAAGCAGGGACAATACACGTGCAAACTTCTCTAACTCGTCCAATTGTTCCGGAATGCAGCATCCAACTCAGAAATTAGAAAAAAAATAACAGACAAAGACCCAAAAGAAAACCCAAGAAAAGGAATAAAGGGGAGAAAGGAAAAAAAAAAAAAAAACTCAACCTTGAAAAAGACAAGGCCAGAAATACAATTAGACACTCTCCTACAAAATACACATTACTACAACACTTAATCTGAATATAAACAACACATAACATTTCTAACTTCACTTTTCTTATAACATTAACACATTAACTTCACATACATATACAAAGCAAGTTTTCAAATGACGCGCTAGGCCTCATCTGCTCAAATTACATGTGCGTTACACGCAACCGTTTGCTCAAGCTCAATTACACGACGAAAACTATTAAATTTACATCTCATTAACTGTTCAAAATAAATGTTAACTTTAAAACATCACTTGTTTAAGCACATTTATGCAGTATTTTTCCTTATTTATTTATTTTTACCGGAAAATTGACTCTTACACAGCTTTTTTTCTCTCTTACATACATTCAACTGCATATAACACACATATTTGATGCTTGAACATCTCTTACCAAACATTTACACACAAAAAACCTTAATAATAATAATGAACTCGGTAATTTCACTTACCAAGAGAACTCAATTCCCGATTAGAAAAGTTTAAGGCAAACTCTCCCAACTTTAGGCCCGTATTCTCTGCACGTTCGCAAAATCAGTCTCACATTCACTCAAAATCATCTATCACAATATCCGATTCTATGTTTCTATTTCAAAATCTCTTTCTATTGTTTCTATGGTACAACTACTAGTTTGTTCTTTAATTCAACTTTTCTCTTCTCTTCCAGGATCGCGCTCGCTGCTTCTCCCTGTCGCAAGGGACATTGCATCATCTCACTATTCTGCTCCGGCGGGCTAACTCTCATTCGTCTATTTAGACCAATCATTGCTTTATTAGGTTAAACCACTCTTTTTTTCCTAAATTCTAATTTATGCATTCTTATTTTTTTTCCTTCACAGATATTTAATAAAATAACTGTTCATACGTTCATGAGTGTTAGTCTCTTTTCTTTATTTCAGCAAAATCTATTTTTAGTAACCTGGGTTACAACAATGAAATAGAAGTTTGTTTTTCCACCTGCAATTTTTTTTGCATACAGATGCCTGCAGATGACTATAACTTGAAGCTATTAGCTTGAGAACACAATGGGTTTACAGCATGAAGCCTTACCTTGTCCAAGTTCAAATTTTATAACAATACCATAAAAAATGAATATTTTACACATGTTTTTCTAAGGGTACACCCAGGCGTTTTACAAAAGTGCCTTTTGGATACTCTAAAAGGACCCTTTGGTAACCTAAGACAAAAAGGCTACTACTTTTGAACGCTTCAACGTACAGTCATAATTTTGGGCTCTAATGAAAGATGACACTTAGAGCTATCATATTCCATATCCAGATCCACTATTAGTTTTGATGACACAGAGAAACTGATGCATAAACACATTAGAGTGCCTTTTCCCTTCTTGAAACTAAACGTTGGGCATATAAAAGCGTCAAAACTAGTGCTATGGTGGAAAATTTGTTTATATAAAAATACACAACAAACTATTTACATTAATTTTTACACAAAGTATTTACAAACCATTATAAAATTGTACATGTTTCTAGCAACATGCCAGTCATTGTAGCAGTCACGTTTGGGTACAAAGCACAAAGGCACATCACAGGAGGTGTACTTCACTGGTTTCTTTGCATGACACTGCCTGCACTTCAGACGACCAGCGGTGCAAGATTTGGTGATGTGCAACGGCCTGTGATGTGCTCTTAGTGGAGCAGGAGATACGGGTCTGGCTGTGGAGTGAGACCCCAACTCTGCCAGCTCCTCAGCAAGGGTCTCTCTGAAAGCCTTCTGGTTCATATGGACCTCTCCTTTACACGGGGCTCCTCACTTGATGAGGTGCTGTCCTGCTGCTCCACTTTATGTGGCCGCTTGCTGAGTGGGGGAGAAGTATCCGGCTCCCAATCGCTATCTGATTCATCAGATAATTGCCTATAGTGAGAATAAATAAATAAATGTAATTTACAAAGCTAGACACAACTTTTCCATCTTTTCTGTATATATATATATATATATATATATATATATATATATATATATAGTTTTTCTTTTCGAGTGTGTAAATATGTATTATTGTATGTATATTTACTTATACTGTATACTTTGCCAATGTACTATGGAACAAACAGGCTTACACCTCCCCATGAATTCAGCATTGTAACAAAGAGATTCTCAAACACAACATATATGCTTATTTTCAACTTATATTTATTGATATATATACAGGTATATATATATATATATATATATATATATATATATATATATATATATATATATATATACTGTATATATATATATATAAATAAACATTTACAGTAAATATACAAAAACATCTATATAGCATGTCAATAGATCTGAAACAAACAATGAACTAAAACCTCACACACGCACAAACAAATACAAAAAACTCCCACAAACTCACTCACTGAGGAAACACATGACAAAGGGTAATTGCAAAATGTGTACTCATTATTCAAACTAAAGCTTATTTATGCGGAATATACAGTAATATATGTTATAAAACACAAGAAAACACTTACTTGTCCAGAGCAATGTCTCATCTCTCCATAAACATTTCCTCTGCCTCTGAATCATCCGTATTGCTTTCAGAAATTTAATCTCCAAACTCATCGTTTTCACAATGAATGCCTTCATATATCACATCCTGGGGCGAAAATCCTGTTTTTCGCGTCCGTTTCGCCATATTTAAATCTCCAAATGTGTAAACAGTTCCAAAACAACACTCTTCAGCTTTTACGCACAGACGCACAAAACACTCGGTAATGGCAAGACAACTTTGCGCACACACATTACAGAACCATGCTCTAATCTTCTCACTAAAGCCGCATATCACTGTTTTCAGAATTTCATTGGATATACGATTTGTCAGTCATTCACACTCTTGGCTGTAACAGGTTTGATCAGAAAAAAAAGGAAAGGGGGCAGGCCCTTACATTCGACACAGACTGTGGTTGGCTATTGAAGGCTTTGGACAGGACATGGAAGCTCCTATTGGGTCAAATGAGGTGTCAATTGAAAGGTCAGAGTGCAGCATCCATTTTGATACCGGATATAGGAAATGTTTACATCTGAACTGAAGTTATTACCGATAATATGTGAAAGATTAGGTACAGCTGCCAGGTGCTTTGAAATGATGCAACAAGAGTCTGTGGATATTTATTGATGTAATAATGTGATTTGGACTAAACATTTTATTTGATCGTTTGGACATTTGACAATGAAACAACACCGTATTTGTCGGGAAGTTATGGATCTGTGGACTACTATGAGGCTTCATAGGTGAGTTGCCTAAATTTTGTTATTGTTTGTTTATATGTTGGTGGTCTGACAAAGATATAGATTGTACCTGCTGTTGTGATTGTATCTTAAAATGGTTTATATCAATAGAAAATCAAGAAATGTAGCTTTCCAAAGATATGTGGCATGTGTACCAATGTACACACAGCAGTTTTGTGCATCGCATAATTTTATTTTGTACATTTAATGGCCCGACGGCGGGCTGCCTCAGTCAATAATGTTAAAGACTGACTATAGTGTGAGCCAATATTATTCGAGTGCAGGCTTTAAAGGAGCATATCATTGGTTCGACACACTCGTTCGCAAATAAAATGAAAGAATCAGCCATCTCGTGAACGAGGATCTGCTGACTGGCTCAACGAGATGAGGTAAGTCATGTGTTCAGTTCAGCAATCTCGTTCAACAAGAAAAGGGGCTGGAGGAATTATGGATAAAAGTAAGTGACACATTATAATGACATACGGTTATATACGGTAAGTTATTGAAACTCATAATTATTATTTTAAGCTTGTATTGCTTTCTTTTTTGTAGATCTTGATAAAAAGTTGTGCTTAGCAGTTCATAACATGATAGACATGCTTTGTTGTAGTCTCTTAGTAGAATTGTAGAAATGCTAATTTTAATAAAGGATAATTAGACTTGTTTCCGGTCATGAATGACTCTGTGTTTTTGGTTCAATGCAATTACTCCCAAAAAATTTGGTCGAAATCACCGAGATCACATTTTTTCCCCATTCTGATAATTGATGTAATCATTAACTGAAGCTCCTGACCCATATATTAATGATTTTATGCATTGCACTGCTGCCACGCAATTGGCTGATTAGATAATCACATGATTAAGTAGGCGTACAAGCTGTTCCTAATAAAGTAGCCAATCATAACAGTGGAAGTACATTGCAGTTTGAAGAAGACACTGAGGCTTACACCAAGCATTTCAGACAGAGGGCCACACAGCATGGTTAGTGATATTTTGGTGCAAAAAAACATTACTAACATTATACGTGGGACCTCGGGGGAAATAATATGATTCTTTAAAAAATAGTATGCCATGACCCCTTTAATAGAATTTACACAAAAAAATGAATAGATTTCCTTATAGCATATGAAATGAGTCAAGGCAATCAACCCCCATAAAATGTTTGCCCATCCTCAAAAAGCAGGTTAATATTTGTATAGTTTTGCAAATATAAAGCTATGATGGTTTGTGCCACTGGTACTTGGGTGACTAATGTATATTAAATTGTTGAATTTATGACAAAAAAGGGCTATCTTACCCTGTTAATGTATATCCTAACTCTTTATATTCATTTGTTTACATTTGAAAATGTATTACCATATTGAAGGTGTTGTAAACATGGTTTTTAAGGTTATTATAAGGATGATATGATGTGAGGCACCTACAGAACTAATGGCAGATACAATTGAAATTATCTTAAATGTCAATTAATAATTCATAATTAGTGTCCTTCTGAGGGAGGAAGCCAATAAAGGTGAGTTAAATGTTCTTGTCCTGAGCATTTGCTCTTTACAAGACTTGGATTTTAATCTACAGCACATCACTAATTGGAATTAGCAGTACAGTACTATTTACTATGCAATTCTTGTTCTACCTTCTGGTGTTAAGTTGCTCCTCAAAAGTTGAGGCCAAAATGAATCTGTCTGGCATTAATGACTAACAAGCTAACAATGTGCCATTTAAATCTGCTTGCACTTTGACTTGTAATTAAGGAACCATTTATTTTACAACTACTTGTTAAAAGCCTTTCATGGTGCAAAAACACTGCAGTATGTGATATTTTATCGGGTGCCTGTTGTGATTCAGTTCTCTTTCAGTTGAAGGACTTTCCTGCCATCTGCTGGCTTAGGATGAGACAGAAATTGTTTTTTGTTTCTTAAAAGGGTCATATTATATACATTTGAGTCCACACTATCAAGACATAACTTCTATACACAACATGTATTAGGAATACAAGTGTATACTTGAAATTCACTGTAAAAGTACACTGACCATATTGTTGGCATTATAGGATGTCATTTTGGTGCCTGTATATTTTTCAGTTGACTACTATATATTTCATTAAATGGTAAGGTTAGGGTTAAGTTAGATCTCTTCCATGAGCATGTGACCCAATCCTACTTATGCTCTTACTGTCTCCTTTCTTAAAATAAACAAATATATAATTCTTTCACCACTCTCTCTCACTTTCTTCACTGGTTGTATATATTTTTTTTTAAATGTAAATGTTGTATCACAGAACTTCTCATATTATTGCTTCCAGGATGATTCACTTTTGCTGTATTCCTAATTTTAAGTCACTTTTTACAAAAGTGTCTGCTGAAATGAATAAATTATATAATGTTAATATACCAGCCTACTATGACTACAAAAATCTGCTTTACACTTTTAAATGTACTGTTAACCACTATAGTAATCACCTTAATTTGAACAGTAGTTTACTGTAGAAGTTAATATATTGCCTTGTTAAACATACATTTTTACTGATAAATATAAGGTTATTAATACTTTTTACTTATAAACGTTTTTTACAAAAAAAAATTAAATTACATGGCATTGATGAGGCCTTTAACATTTATCATGTAATCTATAAGTGATTGCTGAAAGGCAATGATAACGGAAGACTATTTCTTGAGAAGGCCTCAATATTTTAGTGACTTGTCGCCATCCACTGGCAGAATATATGCAGCACATCCTGTCTACACTTCCAATAATTTTATCAATAATGCTTCAATTCAAATACAATACATTCAATACAATTTCAAATGAGCCCTAGAAAGTGTAAACATTAGAATTCAGCTTTCACAACTGACTATTTTGTATTTGTAGAGATTTAAATATATTTACACGGATGTATCATTTATTCATATTTATTTTTATTGTATTTATATATAATATATATTTGATTTATTTCATTTCTTAATTTATGATCTATTGGTATCTTTTATTTAGGGTGGACAGCACAAATAATGACTAAACCATAAAATTAAATCATGGTTTATCTGATAAATTTGTTGGACCAAACTTTAAACCTTTAAAAAGTTATCAGGGTCACATATAATCCACCATTTTGATCCTGGTTTAAATTTTACTGTAAATAGAGATTAAATCATGTTGCTCCATTACTTAAAACTGAGATTTACATTTCTGTTAGGCATTAAATTTAAAGGATAAATGTTTAAAAGATTATTTTAAGATTAATTAACCTTTAAGATTATTCCAGTTTCAATAAAAGTTAAGCTCAATCGACAGCATTTGTGTCATAATATTGATAACTACAAAAAATCCTTTAGACTCATCCCTTCTTTTCTTAAAAAAAATTCACCAAGTGCCCCTCTCTGTAACCCAAATATTTGCTTTTTTTTTTAAGAAAAAGAGGAGCAAATCAATATGTATATTTGTAGTAATCAATATTTTGCCATAAATGCTGTTGATTGAGCTCAATTTGTATTGAACACAGAACATTCCTTTAAACTGGTTTAAACATCCAAAATGGCAGCACTTGCAGTATTTGGTGGATAGGGGACAACAAAATGGTTCTTCAATAGTGGTGTAATGATTCACTCTTTTTCTAGATGCATCGATTTTCCAGCTGATCTATATGCATCGATCTTGAAATATGATTTTTGAATCAAGAATAGTTAGTGTTGGTCATTAATCGATTTCAAATGCTAAATATCGTATGAATTGCGATTTGAAAAAACATTGTACAAAATTTTAAAATGTATAAATATTGAATTAGTTAAATATTTGCGATTTAATGGAGACATGTGCAACCTCATTCTCTGGCTCTCTGGATCACGCCTGCTCTCCGTTCCGTCTGTAATGCCCCGTTCACACTGTCAGCAATTTTGTTGCTAGACGTCACTAGTCTCTGTACTCTTGCTGCTGTACTCTTGCTTGTTGCTAGAGTCGGATTTTCCAAAGTCCTAAAAGGAAAAGCACAATAGAATGCCACTTGATGTCAGAATTCCAACTTGGAAGCGCGTGTGGATATTTTCAACTCCGATTTTACCGAGATGCAGGTGCGTGACATCACACAAACATGTTGGCACCCAGGGAGATGTACAAAGTAAGTGATAAACATTCACTTTATTAAGAAATATTGATAAATGAGTAGCACAAATGCTTGCGCAGCAGCATTAATTATCAATTGGGTTGCTAGGAGACGTCTCTGACAACAGTCGAACTCCTGCTAAGCTAACATTGCAGTTTTGTTTTTCTTAAACATCTTCTGGAATGCATTTATGGCCGGGGATAGGAATATCTCACATCCGACTCGAACGGAACATAGCAACATTGTCGCTAGTGGGCATTCCTACTGCTTCCACTACCATTATTGGTCGGCTACACAAATGGCCATTGCTTTAGAAAATATGATTACAGATGAGATTTACTGCCTGTAAAACTGAGATATTATTCTTATTTGACTAGGAATCATTTGCTTTGCCTCTAATAATAAACATTATGCAGGGAAGAGTGTTTTTATATAAATTATAGCTGTGCTCAATGCATTATATCATGAACAAGACAAAAAATCTATTATGAATGAAACTCACTCAAAATGCCAACAATTTCTGGTACATAATCCAATTTGACAAGAAATCAGTTTACTTGTGCTAAAGAAATTTATTCTGGAAGGGGAAAATGTTGTAAACTGCAGTAATGCTCAATCATATCAATGAACGATCTTTCAATGTATCAAACTCAATCAGAATGCCATCATTTCTGACATGGTTTTCCATGCATCATTGTTTTATTACATCCATGTATGTGGATACAGACCAGTGATATAGAACAGTGAAATCAATGACAATATCGTCTTCCTGCACTCGGCACCATTACCTTACAGAAGACAGATGACGTGGGCTGCACTGTCTTCTCTCATTGGTATTCGCTGTGCGATATCGCTCTGCATTTGCATAAAGTTACACTTTTCTAAACTTTGTCGCATCTCTTGAAGTACCCACATACTGTTGCCAACGGTCATGCTTGAGTCGCCGGAAGTCACCAGCTCATTAAAAATTATTGGTCTCCTGTTGCATCCAGTGATAAAATTGCTGACAGTGTGAACGGGGCTTAACTATAATTTTTTCTGAACTGCTTTCGAGCATCTCATGTCTGATCTCTCCTCAGGATGGCCACTGAATATTAATAGAGTAATTGACAGCTTCCACACTTGTCTCGAGTGAAATGCACTCAAAGCTGTGTACAGTTGTCAACTCATTGGCATTGTCCAAAATGTCCCTTGTAGTCTTCCTCTGAGTCCAGTCTTTGGTGACATAAGCAAGTGCAGAGCAATGAGGTGCTAGCCAGCAAGTCTGAGGGTGCATAAGTGATAGAAATTGCACTTTTGGCACTTCAAGACTGCAATCGGATGATGCTTTTTTATACATTATGTTCTTCATATACACAGAGTTTTATAAATTATTATTTGTAAAGCCATTGCATTGATAGAAAGGGCAAAGAACTACACTATAAACCAACTCATGAATATTTGTTTTATTTAATAATTCCAAGCAACACACTGATAAAAAAAAAAGCATTAGACAATTTGGTAAGGATCAGAAAATACTTGAATTAATTAAATAATTAATAAAAAGTAACTGAACTTAGTTTTGGTATTGTATGCAAGTATAAAACATTAATAAGGCCTTTATTGGTTTCTTCCTTATTCTTGCCTTATAGCCCCTTTACTTGTATCTTTTTTCCTAAAAAGGAACTTATTAGGTTAAATAAAAATACCAAAAGCTAGTATTGTGCAAATTACTTCCTGTATACATTAAAAAAGTGAACATATGCAGTTGTTGCTTAAAGGAGCATTTGGTGTAACCAAATGTTTTCAGAAATGCTTAAACAACTTCAAAGAGTTCTCATCAAAAAATCATCCACATGCAGCAATGACAGTGTTGTAGATCCTTGGCGTTCTAGCTGTCAATTTGTCCAGATACTCAGGAGACATTTCACCCCACACTTCCTGTAGCACTTGCCGTAGATGTGGCTGTCTTGTCGGCCACTTCTCATGCACCTTACAGTCTAGCTGATCCCACAACAGATCAATGGGGTTAAGATCCATAACACTCTTTTCCAATTATCTGTTGTCCAATGTCTGTGATTCTTTGCCCACTCTAACCTTTTCTTTTAGTTTTTCTGTTTCAAAAGTGGCTTTTTCTTTGCAATTCTTCCCATAAGACCTGCACCCCTGAGTCTTCTCTTTACTGTTGTACATAAAACTGGTGCTGAGTGGGTAGAATTCAATGGATCTTTCAGTGGAGGACATGTGAGGCATCAATTTCTCAAACTAGAGACTGATGTACTTATCCTCTTGTTTAATTGTACATCTGGTCACCCACATCTCTTTTTGTCCTTGTTAGAGCCAAGTGTCCTTTGTCTTTGAAGACTGTAGTGCACACCTTTGTATGACATCTTCAGTTTGTTTTTTTTGGCAATTTCAAGCACTGTATAGCCATCATTCCTCAAAACAATGATTGACTGACAATATCGTCCCTGTTTTTAAATGATTTTGCTTCAAAGCTATAACTATATGTGTAATATTATTGTCAATAAGCCATGAGAATAATATTAATCCAATAAGAGAATTAATCATAATTCTTTTATTAAAGCTAATTCCCTACAGTAGAAATTGTGAGCTGATACAACGAGTTGTTGTATTACGATTTTAATATGGAGAATTTTATTCAGACAAATAATCTAGTTATTTGTAATTGATCTAAATTATAATGGTTGACAAATGCGACTGATTCCATTATAAATTTCCTTACATAGTATTCCTTACATAGGACCGTTTAATTTAATTCCTAGCTCACACATACTGTTTCCCTTACAAATAACGGTAATGTACACAACACTTTAACCCGTGCAGTGTACATTTATTATACCAAATTTGCTACATATATTGGTGTGAGTATCTGGGCACTTTAACTGATTTATTGTTTATTTGTGCATTGTGGAGCACGCTGACGTTCATATGCATCGATGCAACTGTGTTTTCATTAGTGTGGAACCAGTTCGTAAATCACTGGTGTTGGTTGCTATGATGACGAAAGTTTACGGGAAGTCCTAAAGAGATTTACAGCGCATGCGCAACCTAACAAAGCCATATTGTGAACACAGTACAGCTAAGCTAATAGCATAACACTGCTGAGCTATTAGCATAGCACAACACCGCTAAACAAACAAGTTAGCAAACTTTCATTGAAACCCCTAAATACGCTACACTTGGCATTGCAGTATTTTAGCAAACAGGATTGTGTTACATCAAAAACGATTTTGTATATTTCAAGTTGTATTTTTAACATAAGTATCTTTAAGTTTTATGTTATTTTACTTTAACAGAGGAGAAAATGTGTTTTTAAACTAAATGTATTACGTTGTCAAGCACATAACTAACAGACACTTTAAAGATGATAAACAAAAAACATTAACATAAAATGTGTTTAACATGTTTATTTCAAAAAACAACATTTAAATAAAATATCATGAAGTAATTTTAAATTGTATCTTTAGCACAAGGAATCTTACATTGTTTTGATTTAAGTCTTTTCACAAGAGTTTAAAAGATAATGGGTTCTTAAAGGGGTGCACAGAGGCCTGGGGTGGGAGGGGTTTCAAGTTAGGCACATACCGCCTGTTCACACATAGATCAGACCTGATAGGGTCTTGTGTGATGCTTTTCAGGAAAACAAGATGGTGCGATAAGTTTCCTGGTCTTTTACAATTTCCTTTCCCTGATAAAACATTGTGACAACCAAACCTTCAGAGAGAGGGACCGACCGCATCAGGGCCAGGAGAAACTCCACTGGAATCAAATGAAAATGAACCCGTGGCAACCCAAATATCTCTGATAAGAGACAACTAAATTATTTTCTTTTGGTATAAGAGTGAGTGAACCATAGTGGCTGAGACTGTTTTCTGTGGTGCGAGTACAAGAGGAGAACCTCCTGTTGGAGACGTCCGACAGATTATTAGACGTGCGTCGAATGGTAAATCCGCAGAGAAGCAGAAACAGCCAGTATGTGGAAGTCTCAAAGCAAGCTTGCCAAATTTGATACACCGGTTTTCTGTCAAATAAGAAAAAACTATGGGAGAAAATGTATGCAGGACATAGAGAAACTGATCAAATACCATGGTTTCCCCAGAGAGGGAAAACTGAGCACGACTAGACTGAGAGTGGTGCGAGAATCAGTTGAACAGGGCAGCGAGGCACAAAAAGGTTGTTGTGGCTGCGTTCAACATGTGTTTAAAAAAATGTGAACAGTGGGCTGTTGGCTTAAGGAAGCAGATAGAAGAGAATGAAAGCAAATGCAGAAAGAATTAGCATGTAGGATTGACAATGTGGAAGAAAATTAAATGTGTGAAAGATCTGTTTGTGTGTCAGCGCCACCAGAACCGACTAATGAAAAGTATGTTTGTGTTTCCCCATATGCAACGGCGATTGTGCCGGCACCGCCGGCGTATAATCATCACTACAGAAAAGGGAAATGAAATTTTTTTAACCACGCACACATACACTGATTTACATACTGCTCTCTGCAATGAAGGCAATGCTTGCAAATCTTTGAGTGTGACTGATGAAGATTTATGTGATAATGTTTCGGATGAATGTTTGAGAATGTACAAAAGTTCCGGGTTTTTACAAATGCCAAGATATCAAATGTTATTTGATGGGACATTAGAAGATTTTTTGGTAGATTCTGGGGCTAGCCATTCTACGATACGACCATGTGACTTGCCACGTGTACCAAAATTGACCGGTTCAGTGCATGAGAGCACTTCGGCCTCGGGCCATTTGATTTCTGAAAAATTCACAGTGCCCTTGGAGTGTGAGACGGAGATGGGGAGAACATTTAAACATGCGTTTCTGTGTTCACCAGCTTGTCCGGTACCTCTAATGGCCAGAGAATTAATGTGTGAATTGAATATGACCCTTACGGGGGGTTCCTTTGGGATTAGCATTAAGGAAGAACCACAAATATGTTGTTCTAAATTTGAAATGCAGTGGGCATATGAATGGCATGTGAAAAATGATGATTGGGCAAAAAGTATCTTGAAATTGGCAAAAGATCGAACAATGTCATTTAACACAGAAAATATGATGTCTGACCAATTGCATTGGACGTCAAATGTCGTAATTGAACATGAACCAAAATATGAGGAGGGGTGGTTTAACGGGGTAGAAAATGAGACTTTCTGGATATAAAATGTGTGTGCGCTCTCAGCTTGCCTGACAGAAAAACAAATCCAGTTCTATTTGATAGCAGGGGACACTGCACCACACTTATCAGTGACCAAGGCCAAAGAGCAGCCGTGGGCAGATCTGGGCCCTTTTGTGAGAGAATGCATGAAAGCCATAGATTGGGCTGAGATAAGTGCAGAAGTGAAACACAGCAAAAGTGTAGGAGCATTTATGTCAAAATGTGATTTTGAGATTGAAGTACAGAGAACTGTAACTGCTATTGTGAAGAGTGCGGTGGAAAAACATGAGGTGGGGGCTGCTTCTGTCTCAGACATTCACCCTGCTCTGACAGAAGTACCTCCTAGGTTGTGGGCAAAACACAAATATGATGTGGGTTTAATCAAAGGCTGTGAACCGGTTGTAATCACCCCAAAATCTGATTACAGACTGTGTCAAGTACAATACCCCCTCAAACGGGAGGCATTGCAGGGTATTATGCCAGTTTTTGACTCCTTATTGAAAGAGGGCATAATTATACCATGTCATGATTCTCCAGTGTGCACTCCAATCTTCCCTGTGAAGAAAATAAGAGACAAAAATTCACAGACAGAGTGGCGATTTGTGCAAGATCTTCAGGCCATAAATTCAGCTGTCATTGCTAGGGAGCGGCACACGTATCAAACCCTTACATAATTTTGTCACAAATTCCGCAAAATGCAATGTATTTTATTGTGGTGGATTTGGCTAATGCTTTCTTTAGCATCCCAGTGGACCAGAAAAGTCAGTTTTGGTTTGCGTTTGATTTTGACAATAAGGGTTATACGTTCACGCGATTGTGCCAGGGGTACGCTGAATCCCCGACAAACTATAATGAAGCACTTCGAAGAAGCCTTGAACCCTTAACACTGACAGCTGGAACGGCTTTGTTACAGTATCTGGATAATTTGTTGATCTGTGCATGTGATGAAGCTACATGTGTGGCTGACTCTGTGTCCCTTTTGAAGCACCTAGAAAGAGAGGGACACAAAGTCTTTCAAAATTGCAGTTTGTGAAACAGGAAATAAAGTTTTTGGGACATATTATCAGATCAAACAGTAAATCCATTTGTGACAAACGTGTACAGGCCATAAAAGATGTGCCAAAAACAATTATTGTCATTTTTAGGAATGTGTGCTTATTGTTGTACATTTATTCCTAATTATGCCATTCTTGAACAGCCTTTACGAGCCCTGATGACAGGGAAAGGGCTGAGGTCATGTGACAAGCTTGTTTGGACAACTTGAGCTACGTGGGTTCATGCCAACCACTGCAGGAAAGTTCTGCCCACATCGCAGGAGAATCAGCAACAGGAGGAGATTGTTATGAGTGAATGTCAATAAACGCCGAGGTCAAGTTTGAACACCAAGTACCGCTATCTGTGGAAGAGCAATTCCAACCACAGAAAATAACACGGCCTGTGTGCAGAGTGAACCCCATCGTGTGGTCACAAGCAGTAATCATCATGAAAAGGTACGAACTGAAAATTAGCAACAGACCCCTGCATTCTAGCTGTGTGTTTAAGCGGAGCCAGATACAAGAAGCAGGGAGGAGACTGGAAGTGGCAGGCAACCCTAGTTGTGAAAACAGCATCCGGCTGGGCACCGTTAATCAGCAAAGCAGATAAGACTCTGAGTGCTTCAAAGACTGAACTCCTTCACATATTCTGGTCACACAGCTGCAGTACTGATCTAGCAAACGGATACACGAGAAAAGGTCAAGCGAATCCTGAAGTGCAGAAGGCCATGATAAGTTGTCAAGGGAACAAGGCCTGTGCTCTGGCGATGCTGCAAAAGGAGGAACTGGAGATATCAACGAGCTGCTGGCTTTGTCTGCAAATGTCTCATGCTTAGAAAGCTGTCCCACTGACTGTAGTGACAGGAAAATAAACAAAGTGTCTGATTCCACAACAAATGACTGATGTGCTTAAAGCTGTGATTGATCTGGAGAAAGGAAAGACACCAACAACAAAAAAGGAAAGACTGTGACCACGTGCAACAATATAACCACACTGATATAGCGATTCCACCTCTGAGAGTGATGGTGACACAGGGTGACGTGTGCATTTGTCTGAACAATGCGAGACGGTTTAAAGCAGAATGGTCTGATTGCAGGGTCAGAATAAATGTGAAGGACAGAACAGCGGACAACTGTACAGCGGTCATCAACGACAAAGAAGTCAACTTCACATGCCCATTCAGCAAGCCACATGAAACTTCACCTGCAGCAGTGTGGGTGTGTGACAACAGGGCATTTCATCAGATGCCAAAGAAATGGTCAAGGTGTTGTTATCCAGCTTTGATGAATGTGGGTACATCTGTGTATTTGCCAAACAAGGCACCTGGGGTGGAAAGACAAAAAAGAAATGTTGAAATTTTGCCTGGGGTTTTACCAAAGCCAACGCCTGGAGCAAATGTGGGGTGGTAATTGTTCTTAGGGGTGGGTACAACGGTAACAATTAATAAGATAAATGGGCTAGCATGGACAGTATTAGCAATAGCTAATAGCACAGAAAATGCTTTGACAATGATAAATGATGAAATGAAACAGTTAAGAGATGCAGTCATTCAAAACAGGTTGGTTCTTGATATGTTAACTGCAGAGAAAGGGGGAGTTTGCAAAATGTTGGGATTGTCTTGTTGTTTCAATATTCCAGATTACAGCGACAACATCACAAATGTAATTAAACACATGAGAAAAGCCGTACAGGAGCCAGAACATGTTGAGGGTACATGGTTTACTTGGTTTTTGAATCTCTGGGGAGGATGGGGGTATTGGCTGATTCAAACTGTGTTACTTGCGGTGATAGGAATGTTGATATTGTTATGTTTATCATGCATTATAACGTCTGTTTCCAGCTCAGTACAGAGACTGGTTAAAGCAGGGATGTCTGTTCAATTGGTAAAGATGACAGTCTAACCAGGGGATGATGAACACAAATATGATGATACAAGTAGCGAGAGCTACTGTGAAATGTGTTAAAATGAGATATGTATTTTCTTTCTGAGAATGTTTTGATATGTAAAGAGGGTTATAAGCAGCGGTCTTCCATGTTACGAGATGACGTACAAGGAGAGGGTTTGAAATGAGGGATTTTATTCTACTTTTATTCTTTGTATTTTTATAGCCTGCTGACATAATCAAAATGTTAAATTGATGTGTTTTTCCTACTTAATCTGTACACTATTTATTGTTTATACTGAGGTGACTGAGGGTCTGATTTTATGTCGGAAGTGCAGTAACAGTGTTTACTCATTTAGCCCGGCTTCAAATAAAGTCTTTACTTGCTTGCTAATATTTAAGGGACTATCCCCACAAAAAAAAAAAACCAGCCTAAGCTTTTTTATTTTTTCCAAATGTTATTTCACAACTGTTTAAGAGAGTGATCATTTATGCGAAAATCAGAAATGAAGAGTGTAAGTGTGATGATATGACTTAAAATTTGTCTTATTGTTTATTATTGTGATTGAGTAATCTGAATGATAAAAAGCGAAGAATTGAGTAGACCATTGCAAAGGAATGCCACATGGTCTACTCATTCATAGAGGGAGATGAGGATAGAAAATGTATGTATGTGCTTATGTCTGAACCGAGACAGTATTTACGACTGAAAAGCAGAACCGAGACACTTCGGGAAAGGGTGAGTGGGGTCCTCTGCCCTCTTCAGGTCAGAGGTCATTTAGTACAGGGGGGTATGTTTGGGCTAGTTAGTAGTAAATCAGGGCTAGTAGCCTAGTCCCTGTATCTAAGGAATGTAGAGGGGGAAGATCTGCTTCATTGGAGACCTTGGAGAATAGAGGTATAAAAACAGCTCAGCCTTCCTGATATTGTCTCACTCATGTCACAGTGTAAATTCCTGTGTATTGTCTGGGTCCTTCTTGCAAGAATAAATTCTTTGAAAAGACTGTTTGATTCAGAGTGTCTCTTATGCAGTGATAATGGTTGGTTAATAATTTTTGCCACAACATAGGTCAGCCCCCATGAAGAATGTGACATGGTAAGTTTTTCCAAGGAAACTTCAGTACACATTAAATTTGCCTTAAGAGAAAGCAATAGATGCAGATGAATATGAGCGCTACATGAGAAATGGAACAAATGAAGCAAAATGAAGCTCTGAAGCGCCAGCCAGAAGGCAACAGTTCAAAAAAGTAGTGGGCAGGGTGAGTGGTGTCCAGAGTGATTTTACCAGCCTTTTTCCTCATTCTGGAAGTGTATAGTTCTTGAAGGAGGGGCAGGGGGCAACCAATAATCCTCTCAGCAGACCGAACTGTCCTTTGTAGTCTTCTGATGTCTGATTTCGTAGCTGCACCAAACCAGACAGTTAATGAAGTGCAGAGGACAGACTCAATGACTGCTGAGTAGAACTGTTTCAGCAGCACTGGTGGCAGGTTGAACTTCCTCAGCTGGCAAAGGAAGTACAACCTCTGCTGGGCCTTTTTCACAATGGAGTCGATGTGTATCTCCCACTTCAGGTCCTGTGAGATGGTAGTGCCCAGGAACCTGAATGACTCCACTGCTGTCACAGTGCTGTTTAGAATGGTGAGGGCGGACAATGATGGGGTGTTCCTCCTAAAGTCCACAATCATCTCCACTGTTTTGAGCGTGTTCAGCTCCAGGTTGTTTTGAATGCACCAGAAAGCCAGCCGTTCAACCTCCTTTCTATATGCAGACTCATCATCATCTCGGATAAGGCCGATGACAGTGGTGTCATCTGCAAACTTCAGGAGCTTGACAGAGGGGTCCTTGGTGGTGCAGTCATTGGTGTACAGGGAGAAGAGTAGTGGGGAGAGCACACATCCCTGGGGGGCACCAGTGCTGATGGTACAGGTGGTGGAAGTTAATTTTCCCTGCCTCACAAGCTGCTGCCTGTCCGTCAGAAAGCTGGTAATCCACTGACAGGTAGAGGTGGGAACAGGGAGTTGGTTTAACTTAGTCCGGAGTATATCTGTTATGATTGTGTTGAAAGCCGAGCTGAAGTCCACAAAAAGGATCCTTATGTATGTCCCCGGTCTGTCCAGTTGCTGCAGGACGTGATGCAAACCCATTTTGACTGCATCATCCACAGACCTGTTTGCTCGATAAGCAAATTGAAGGGGGTCCAGAAAGGGTCCAGTGATGTCCTTCAGGTGGGCCAACACCAGTCTCTCAAATGACTTCATGACAACAGATGTCAGGGCGACAGGTCTGTAGTTATTAAGTCCTGTAATTTTAGGTTTCTTAGGGACGGGGATAATAACGGAGCGTTTGAAGCAGCATGGGACTTCACACTGCTCCAGTGATCTATTGAAGATCTGAGTGAAGATGGGGGCCAGATGGTTAGCACAGGAACGAAGGCACGCTGGTGAGATACCATCTGGGCCTGGAGCCATCCTTGACTTTTGCTTCCGAAAGACACGGCACACATCGTCCTCACAGATCTTGAGTGCAGGTAGTGTAGCAGAAGGGGGTAGGAGGGGGGTTGCAGGAGGTGTTAATGGTTGTGTGAAATGAAGGTCCGAGTGCATGTGGGGTGTGAAATTGGGCCTTTCAATTCTGCAATAAAACACATTCAGGTCGTCAGCCAGTTGTTGGTCTGCCACAGGGTTGGGGGTAGGAGTCCTGTAATTAGTAAGTTGTTTCAGGCCACTCCACACTGATGCAGGGTCGTTAGCTGAAAACTTGCTTCTCAGAGTAGCTTCTTTTAGCCACTCTGATTTCCCTATTCAGTGTGTTCCTGGCCTGATTCTACAAGACTCTATCCCCACCCCTGTAAGCCTCCTCTTTGGCATGACGAAGCTGTCTGAGTTTTCCTGTGAACCATGGTTTATCATTGTTGAATGATAAAAATGTCCTAGTAGGGATGCACATATCCTCACAGAAACTGATGTATGATGTAACAGTATCTGTGAGCTCGTCCAGGTCTGTAGCTGTAGCTTCAAAAACACTCCAATCAGTGCAGTCAAAGCAGGCTTGTAGTTCCAGCTCTGCTTCATTAGTCCATCTCCTTAAAGTCCTTACAACTGGCTTTGTTGATTTTAATTTCTGCTTGTAGGACGGGAGAAGATGAACCAGACAGTGATCAGAGAGTCCCAAAGCTGTACGTGGGACAGAACGATATGCATCCTATAATGTTGTATAGCAGTGATCCAATATATTCCTGTCTCTGGTGGGGCATGTAATGTGCTGTCTGTATTTGGGCAGTTTGCGTGTGAGATTTGTTTTTGTTAAAGTCCCCAAGAATAATAATAACTGAGTCCGGGTATTGTTGTTCCGTGTCTGTGATTTGATCATCCAGCTGTTGCAGCGCTAAGTTCCAAGACGCGTTTGGAGGAATGTAAACACTCACCAGAATAAACGAAGAAAACTCCCGCGGGGGAGTAGAACGGCTTACAGTTAATAAAGAGCGCTTCCAGATTAGGGCAGCACATCCTCTTTAATGTTGTTACATCTGTACACCAACTTTCGTTGATGTAAAAGCATGTTCCACCGCCTCTCGTTTTCCCCGTTAACTCCGCGATGCGATCCGCTCTGAACAGCTGAAAGCCCGGCAGATGTAATGCGCTGTCCGGAATGGCTTCATTCAGTCAGGTTTCAGTGAAGCACAGTGCAGCAGAGTTTGAAAAGTCCTTATTATTATGTGTGAGGAGATGTAGTTCCTCAGTTTTGTTGGGAAGAGAGCAGAGATTCGCGAGTGTTAGAAATAAGATATTCTAAACCTCAGTGCCTTTTTCCTCTCCGGGTTTTTATTGAGTCGTGAATCAAATCAAGCAAACCAACGTTGGGGAGAAAAGTAAAGAATAGAAAAAGCTCTTTGTCTCCTCAATAACATACAAATATATATGTAAATACTGGAGGGAGTTCACTTCTCCAGACCAATATAAACAGACATTACCTCATAGATAATAAGTCCATATGTTGGTCTCCTTCAAAACCTTAAGAGCCTTCGGACCTCTGGCATAAACACTATTACAGTCTACACACTACACAATGTATACACAGAGGAAGAGAGAGAGAGAGAGAGAGAGAGCTCCATGCTAACATGAAACATATGTCTGATAATGTATTCGGAATGGAATGCAGCAACTCAGCATTTCTCTCTTGGACAGGGCTGAGATATACCTATTTCTAACAGTGTCCACTTTGATAATGACGTTATATTATAACATAATTATCACATTACACGATTCTCAGTATGTCCATTATTACATAATAATACATGAAACATATTTCAATCAAACATTTCTTTCAAAATCATTAGTACTTCATAGTTCTGCTTGCTAAAGGGTATTTGAGAGAATACAAAAGTATTCATAGAAAGATAAATCAACATTCTAATGAATGGAATAATACAGCAAACAATAAATGAAAGAATTAACAGTATAACTCCAATTGGTATTAAAGAAGATACAAGTAATTGTTTCCAACTTGTAATCCAATCTCCAAACCCATAATCTATCATTCATTTGTCTTCTCTGTAATTCATCAACAATTTTTTTTTCATATTATTTATACCCTCAGCTATGATATGACCATCTTAATCATTTTCTGGTATATATGTACAAATATAACAGTCACACTTTTGCATTAGTAATTGTAACAAACATAGGCCAAATAATAACATAAGTAGAATGCATACAGCCATCGATATAATGGAAGACATTCAGGGTGCGAAACCACCCAAACACATTGGAAAATGTCCCCATATTCCCTAACGTTATCAGCTAATTCTTTATTCAACTTATCCATTTCCTTTCATACCTTCATGAATTTACCATCATCATCAATGTGACCCAGGATGTATGTATAGCATTTGTCACCAAATATTTTACATATTCCTCCTCCATCTTTAGCCAAGAATTAATCCAAACATTTAATACCTCTTGGCTGTCCAACACGGTAAATATACTTCAGGGTCACTTGGGGCATCACACTCTATGTACCTTTGTTTCTGGGTGTTTACCCGTACCTTCATAACAAAAACATCTTCATTTAATATTACCATAAAACATAAACCATTATACATTATTTCTAGGAATTGGAATTACACTTGTGACTCCTTGCTTTTGTTTTGATACTGAACGGGCATAGGCAAGCACCGAACACCTGCCCTATGCAGTGTCAGTAGGAATGTTTTCATGTTGACTGTTCCAGGTTCCTCCTCAGGTCCTCCTAATTCAAAGATTCCGGTTCGGGCACTGGCGCTGCGTGTTCAGCTCCTCCAGTGCTTTCACCGTTCACCTTGAATCAGTAAGGCCCTCCTCTGGAGCAAGCTTCACGCGGCTTGCGTGGATCCACTGTGGTTGAAGATCAGTCAGCACCTCCGTTCGGGTCACCGGCAGTACAGTAGTTGGGCCCACTTTAGTTCACCTAACTTCGTTGGTTTCAGATACTTCCACAGAACCTGCTGATTCGGAACAAATGAGTAGAACTTTCTGCAGGCAGAGGGAGAGAAATATCATTATTTATTTCGTTTAAATATTTTAATGAGGAAACCCACATAATCCGCGATGATCACCTCCGTGTCACCTGTGGAGAGATTGCCAGCGCGACCTCTGACCCAAGGGGTCGGGAAAGGTCTACCCATAAGAATTTCAAAGGGAGACAGTTTTGTAGTGGCTGACGGAGACATTCTCATTTCCGTCAATATGGCAGGCAATAAATCAACCCAATTTCTGCCCGTATCTATACACGCTTTATTAAGACGTTCTTTTATCGTTTTGTTCAAACGCTCCATGTTTGACGAAGACTGAGGATGATACGGGATATGAAAATGCCAATTAATACTAAGTTCTTTAGCTAATAACTGTGTTACTTTAGAAGCAAATGGAGTTCCATTGTCGCTTGCTATAACAGTTGGAATACCGAAACGCGGTATAATTTCTTTGGCAAGAACCTTCACTACTGTCTTTGCGTCTTCTTTTCCACACGGAAAAGCCTCAGGCCACTTAGTAAATCGGTCAATAATCACGAGCAAATACTTGTGAATTCCACATGGAGGCATGTGTGTAAAATCGATCTGTAAATATTGGAAAGGAAGTTCAGGATGCGGTAAAGCATCATGGCTGATTGCCTTGTGCCTGTTTGTTTTCGCACACACCAGGCAAGCATCCAATATCCGCAAAGTATTTCTACGAACGTTCGCAATGCAGTATGATTCAAATTTTGTATCACTTTCTCTTTTGACACATGTGATACACCATGATAATGTCTACACAGCATTACAACAGTAGATGCTGGTAGCGCGATTCTACCTTGTTTATCTCTTAAGATACCAACTTGATCTGGTTTTACTTCATTAACTGCCCAATGAGTCAAATCATGTTGAGTAGGATTCGCTTGTAAGATTTTAACATCCAAATCATTAATCAATGATGAATTCATCATCGGCACTTCATTGTTTTGTTCATTTACATGCGGACTACATATTGCTTCTTTTGCTGTCCATTTCGCTACTTCGTCCGCAAATCTGTTACCTTTGGCCTCGTCAGATTCACCTGTTTTGTTACCAGCTACTTTAATTACAGCAAGCTTCGATGGTTGCTGTGCTGCACTTATTAGCTCGGCCACAATGTTATGATGCGAAATTGGTTTTCCTTCAGAGGTTTTGAAATTTCTTTCCTCCCACAATTTAGCAAAATCATGGACTACGCCATACGCATTTTTGGAGTCAGTATATATATTGATACACTGACCTTTTGCCAATTGACAAGCTCTTGTTAAAGCAATCAGTTCTGCGACTTGTGCTGATTTATGTGGCAGTGAATACGCTTCAATTACTTTATTAGGCAATTCAACAATAGCATAATCACACAAATATGTATTGTCGTTTGGCTTAAAGCAGGATCCATCAATATACCAATGGATTCCCTCCTCCAGGACAGACGTGGAAACGTCTGGCCTACAAGCAGTCGAAATTTGGAACCTGTTCAGGCAGTCGTGGTCGTCGCTCTCAAATTCACCTTGTGTCAGCAACCTATGCAGATGTACAGTAGGGCCATGAATAACAGAAGTTACTTTCAACGTTACATTAGCAGTAACTAACAATATAGCCTCATAGCCAGAACGGCATTGGGCAGTCATGTGTTGAGTCGAAATATTATGCATAATGGCTCCTACCTGATGAAAAACATGTACAATAAGAGAATGTGACAAAACCACCTTTTCAGCATCCTGTATCATGATTGCTGTAGCAGCTACTGCACGCAAACAAGCCGGAAGGCCCTTAGCCACCGAATCCAGGGTCTTAGATAAATAAGCTATTGGACGGAAAGTTCCCCCATGCTCTTGGGCCAGGATTGCTGCGGCTGTGCCCCCACTTTCGTACACGTATAGATGAAAGTCTTGTGTGTAACAGGGTAGGCCAAGGGCAGGCGGCCTTAAGAGTGATGCTTGCAAATGTTTGAATGCTTGATTCATCTCACTTGTCCATGTAATATCGTCTTTGTCACCCAGCGTAACTTCTCGCAGGATTTTGTCATACATGGAGCAATTAGGCACCCACAGGCGGCAGTAATTGACCAGTCCCAGGAAGCTTTGCATTTGCTTCCGTGTGGATGGATGCTTAAATGTAGCGATGGCTTTGATCCTGTCCGCAGACAGACGAACTTGGCCTTGTGACAGTTCATGTCCAAGGTAATGGACTTTTCTCTGCACCCATTGATGTTTGTCAGCCAGGACTTTGCAAACAATTTCTTTTTTGTGGCAGCAGCACACATGTGACCAGCAGGCAGGTGTCTGGAGGAAGTTTGACATCTTTCAGTGTGTCGTGCACTACAGCGGAGAAAACAGCCGGAGAATCTCTGAACCCTTGAGGGAGACGTGTCCAACTATATTGACAATTCTGAAAACAAAATGCAAACAGTGGCTGAGTATCAGGATGAACAGGAATACTGAAAAATGCGGAGCTTAAATCAATAACATAATAAAATGTATGTTCTGAAGGAATATAATTAATTATAGCCTGAACTTCTGGTACAATAGGAGCAAGTGGTTTGATCAAATCATAATTTTTTTCTTAGGTCTTGCGTTAAACGCCAAGTACCATTAACTTTCTTAATTGGATTAATTGGTGTATTATAAGGTGAATGAGTTTGAACCAGAATGCCTTGTTCCAAAAATCGATCAATGAGAGGTTTAAGTCCCTCCTCTTTTTCCTTTGAAAGCGGGTGTTTATGAAACACAGGCCTAGTATTTATCAAAATCGCCCTGTAGGGCTGGATATCTATTAACCCTACGTCATCCTTGTGTTCCGCCCACAATTGAGGGTTGACTCCCGAAATTTCTGGTAGCCGCACAGTTGCAGACGAATCTTCAACAAGAGCATTTCTGGTGTCGGTTGTAATGGAAAAAACTGAAGGAAACAAAAGTGTCAAAGAGTTAGCATCAAAATTCAATTTCATACCAATTTTGTGCATCAAGTCTGCACCTAACAGGCAGAATGGTGAATTCGGTATAATTGCAAATGAATGCATTTTAAACAATGTCGGTACATCCTTAGAGGTAATTGGTAAGGTGGGCGTCAATTCGCATTTCACAGGAACATTATTAATCCCTACAGAATTAATTTTCTTTCCCGTGACGGAGCCTGAGTACACATTGGAAGATAACGAGGACACCGAAGCGCCGCTATCAATTAAAACATGTAGGTTTATGGTCAACATTTAGTTCAAGGAATGGCAAAACATTTGATTTATTTGGATATTGCATCGAAAGTTTTGAAAATTCAGATTCTTTGCTCTCGCACCGTCAGGCGTGATTCCATTCAGTTGGATATCTCCTTGAATTTTTTTACACTCTGTCTGTAGCTAGGAGAAAACCAAGGTGGGGGTTTTCTGTCATAGACATTTGAGCATGTACACATCTGGTTTGTATTAAACTGTTGCTTAGTTCTTTGTCTGCAAAATTTTGCAACATGTCCGGAACGACCACACCAGTAACATTTAACAGACTTTTTGTGTGAACGAAGGGACGTCTTTTGAGCCGCAGCATCAAACTGTAACAGTATCAGAGTTTTTTCTTTTGAGGAAGCAAAGGCTTCAGCAGAGGAAAACTCACATAAACGCTTATCAAGGTCATCAATTGACATCGTTAAAAAATGATTCGTGGTGATAGCTATAACATCAGCAAAAGGCAACGTATGAACCTTAAATCCTTCTGAAGTTTCCACGAACGGAATTGCAGTTGCAGCCTTCAAATCATGATGCAGTTCATTTTTTACGGGCGCACACGCTAAAGGAGCCTGAAAATATTCATAACTCAGAGGGAGAGCGGGGGGAGAGAAAGTTTCGTCTTTCTCCTCAGGCTGTGAGACTGACTGAGTGACACTCACCACTCTGTCCGACTCTGCTCTGAGATCAGCCCGCGGAGTAGAAAATTTACGATCTTTTTTATTTTTTTAGCAGCTTTATCTATGTCAGGTCCATGATCCCAGTACTTTTTCATCATTGCCCAAGTTTTATAGGATTGTGTCATATAATCAAAGTCCCATTCTGGATTACCCCAATTTCCTAAAATCATGTCTTTCGCTGCAGTCATGTCTGTATCTTTAAACGATCCTTCACGCGAAATGGATCTAATTGTATTTTACCCTCTGACCAGCCAGCTAAATTTGATAGATAAGGTTCCGTAAAAAGGCTTGATTATTTCTATCCATAAAATCTTTCGGAGATTCATTAAATAAAGGTGGATTTATTTTATTTCCCATTTTTGAGACCACAAAAATATACACCTGTAAACAAAATAAACAAAATTCAAATAATCAAATAGAAAAACAAAGAAGAAAAAATGCTGCAGTGTCAATTGTTAGTAAAGCATTTTAGTCAAAGAAGCAAAGAAAGAAGAGGAATAGAGAAAGAGGAGAAAAAAAAATTGCATTGATTCAATCACAAACCCCCCAAAAAAAACGACGGAGATTTTTTATGAAATATCTCGCAACAATCCTTCTTATAAAAGTAAGGATCTCACACAACGAAGGAAATTAATCACGTTTCCTTACGTTCTTCTCGAAGTTTATCAAAAACTTACGAGGAAATCACATAACAAAAAAGAGGGGATCTAAGTCTCTTTCTTTGTTCTTCCCGTATTTCATTCGAAACACGAGGAAAACTTCGTCCCGCATTTATCAAAAATACGAGGAAACCGTACTAACGATAAATAAACTTGATCATGTCCTTTATCGCTCTTCCCGCATTATTTAAACACGAGGAATACCACAATACGGCACTATCATCACATTATAATCATATACTTTAAAATTATGTCTCAACAAACAGTAAGAATTAACTCTTGATTTGCAGGAGAATTAGAATTCTTACCGTTTGGAGAATCCCGGACGAGCCCCCAATTGTTAGAAATAAGATATTCTAAACCTCAGTGCCTTTTCCCTCTCCGGGTTTTTATTGAGTCGTGAATCAAATCAAGCAAACCAACGTTGGGGAGAAAAGTAAAGAATAGAAAAAGCTCTTTGTCTCCTCAATAACATACAAATATATATGTAAATACTGGAGGGAGTTCACTTCTCCAGACCAATAGAAACAGACATTACCTCATAGATAATAAGTCCATATGTTGGTCTCCTTCAAAACCTTAAGAGCCTTCGGACCTCTGGCATACACACTATTACAGTCTACACACTACACAATGTATACACAGAGGAAGAGAGAGAGAGAGAGAGAGAGAGAGAGCGAGAGCTCCATGCTAACATGAAACATATGTCTGATAATGTATTCGGAATGGAATGCAGCAACTCAGCATTTCTCTCTTGGACAGGGCTGAGATATACCTATTTCTAACAGCGAGATAAATGCTCGGCAGTGCTGTTTGAACGCCGCGCTGACGGAGATTAACCAGCGCGCCAGCTCGTCTCCCTCGCCTGCGTCTCGTAGCGCGTCTAAACAACATAGCAGCGCCTCCAACTAAAATGTCCAGCAAAACGTCTGAATATTCAAAAACCGGGAAAAGATTATCTGGTATGTGCTGCCGAATGTTCAGCAGTTCGTCCATGGTAAAACTGACTGGTAAAAGATTGCTAAACACAGGACATACAAACAAAAACAACAAAAGAATTGGAGAGCTCCACACCGAGGCAGCGATCTGCGGCACCATCATGATCGTTTTATCTACAAATATCTACATATATTGCTCTTGTTGAACTCTAATCTGCCATGGATAGTATTTTTCTGATACAATAAAAACTTTGGAACGCAGCACTTTTTGTATTATTGTCTCCTTAAGATGAATCGCTTATGTTGTGTTATTCCTCTATTATAAGCCACTTTGCATAAAAGCACCTTCTAAATCAATAAATGTAATGTAATATAATGTATCAAAAACATAATTTGATGCCCAGATCTGTAAAATTAGTGAAGAACAGGTAAAAGAGAAAGTTCCCTCGTGCCGTGTTGCTGCATGCCAGGCCCACGTACAGCAGACTTTTGTTCTGAATCTCTCTTCTGCTGAGCTCTAATTTGCAGGGTAGCCTCATGGAAATCCATGAGTGTTTCATTTGCAATTATGACCTGTACAAATGTTTAAGAAAGTGTTAAAGTCCCTGTAAAGGCAATAAAAAAAAAATCTAAACGCATTATAAATGTTAAAAATGTATTGCTAAAACACATTACAAAGACTGTGAACTATGTTATTCAATGTATATATATGTTTAATGCAATAAAAAAAAAAAAAAATAAGTCTGTGAAGTTCCGCTGTCGCCAGATATCTGTTTCCGGTTTACTTGCGCGTCGCCCAAAATGTCTGTTTTTACACGATGTCTCCAGGCTCTTCCGAAAATAAGCATCAGCGATGTTCATCGCATTGTTGATGCCTGGTCCCCTGCTCCGACAAGCAAGAGGGACAAGGGCTTTAAACTCTACATATCGAGTTCTCTTACGAGAGGTTCTCTCGTTTTGCGTAAGCTAGCTTACGCTACGGGAAAGATTAATCTTTTCTGAGATATTGACGCCAAAAAATTATCCTTAATTTTGTATCATTTGTCAACGCAGTGCAGCAACTGCAGACCTTGAGCGGGCTAGCTAGCGAGCTCATTGGTTGCTCTGCGGCAACTGCTGCAGCCTATAGACGAACTTGGGCGAACTCGCGTCCAATGAGAGGCGTCCGCACGCTTACTGCATCAAAGCCCACCAAAATGGGCGTGGCTAGAGTGCATATAAGCGTAGTTCGTAGGCTGGAACCCTGATTTTCATCTCTTCAGCGAAGCTCTTCGCATCTCTGAACTGGAAGCCGCGTCGCCGTTCGAGGGGCATCTAGCAAGCTTGGACAGCGCTCGAAGAAGCTGGCCGTCTCCGCCACCTTCAGCCATCCTGTGAGCTACGCCATCCAGCGACGTATCCTTTTTTAGAGCAAGCTAGTTCTTAACGAACTTCACAAAAGAGTAACGAGCATCTTTTTTAAGATGCCTCGCACCACTTGCGCTTCATGCCACGCCCCTCTCAGCGCCGGAGACCGCCACATCATCTGCGCTCTCTGCCTGGGACTGGGGCATGCAGAGCTCGCCCTCGCTGAAGGCGGATGCGACCTCTGCGAGGAGCTTCCGATGTCGACCCTGCGGGCTCCACTCGAAGCGTTCAGAACCGAAGCCGCCGCGCCGCCTTCCGTTCCGCCGCGCAGGAAAAAGCGCCGCTCCCAAAGGCTGCCAGAACCGGTGATAGAAGCGACTGCCTCGCCGGAGCCTCTCCCTTGAGCATCGCTCTCACCCTCCCCGCCCCCCCGGGACGCGCAGTTGCCGCCCAGCAGCCGCACTGCGGCCATCTCGGAGGACGAGGCGGAGGATAAGGGCTGTTCCATCATGGCTTCGGACAGCGAGGAGTGGTCAGGCTCCCACGCCTCCTCCTCAGCCCAGGAATCCAGCAAGACCTGCGCCGGAGTCGAAGGGGAAATAACACGCCTCCTCACACAGGCCGTCGACCGCCTCGGGCTCGAGTGGTCACCGCCCCCTGAGCAGGCTCCCAACAGACTCAACGGCTGCTTTCTTCAGAGCCGTCGCCGTGCAACACCCGCGGCCCGGGCCGCTCCCTTCCTGCCGGAACTCCACACTGAACTTGCAAAGTCGTGGAACGCGCCTTTCTCGGCCAGGATCCGTTCCCACGTCTCCACCCCTCACGCTTCGGTGGACGGCGCCACCGAGAAGGGCTACTCCTCCATCCCCCCGGTCGAGGATTCGGTAGCAGCACACCTTTGCCCGCCCTCCGCGAGATGGCGGTCTAAGCCAGTGCTCCCGTCTAAGGCCTGCAGAGTGACTTCCGCCTATGTTGGCCGCGCCTATTCTGCCGCCGGCCAAGCCACATCTGCCCTGCACTCCATGGCCATCTTACAGATCCTCCAAGCGGACCTTCTTCGGGAGTGGGATGAGAAAGGCAGGCACCCAGAGGCTGTTACAGATCTAAGAAGCGCGACAGACCTCGCCCTTCGCGCCACCAAAGCTGCAGCCCAAGCTCTAGGGAAGTGCACGGCCTCGCTGACTGTGACCGAGAGACACCTGTGGCTAACGCTAGCCAACATGGGAGAAGCAGAGTGCTCCACGTTCCTCAACGCACCGCTCTCTCCGACCGGTCTCTTCGGCTCCGCGGTGAGTGGCATTGTTGACCGCTTTTCAGAAGTCCAGAAAGCCACCCAAGCCATGAACCTCTTCCTGCCGCGTCGCGCTAGCTCCTCTGCAGGCCGCCCACGTGACCAGCCTCCTGCACGAGCATCTTCACAGCGCCCAGCTCAACAAAGTCAGACTTCTCAGCGTCGACAGGGCGGATGCCCTCGATCGCGCTCAGACAGCCGCCGCAGACCGCCGCCCCCCCGCGGGCCTCGGTCTAAGGTTGCGCTGAAACCTGAGCAACCGACGTCCTCCTAGCCTTGTTCAAAAAACGACGGCTCAGTCCCGCCGCGGCCGGACCACCGTCAGTCCCCCTCTCTCAGGCTACTACAGTGGTGGATTCAGCAGCCAACAAGCCGGTGATACTGCCCGCTTGCCTGCACTCAAACGCCGTTTTCACGGCGACCCAAAGAAATCTTGTAAAAAGCAAACATGCCTTATGTGTAGAAAATGTGCCCACAATCCAGTGTTCACCTCTACACACAAGCATTACACTTCCCGTGTCCCTATATTCTAGAAAATATTCTAATTTTCTGAGATTCTGAATTTGGGGTTTTCATAAGCTGTAAGCCATAATCATCAAAATTATATCAAATAAAGGCTTGCAATATCTTACTTTGCTTGTAATGAGTCTATATAATATATTAGTTTCACCTTTTAAGTTGAATTACTGAAATTAATGAACTTTTGCACGATATTCTAATTTTTTGAGTTTCACCTGTAAGTGTACGTTGGCATGCCATGCTGAGCATCAGAACCTAATGAGGTTTGTGTAGACCTTTCTTAAGAGAGCAGACATTGCAAGGTGGCTTGTGGGGCTAGATTTATGATTTTGGATTTGGGTGCAAAAATGTCAAGTGTTCAAATCCAAGAATAGCTTGTCCTTGCCCTTAGATCTTCAAACTTGAAGACCATGGGGTGCAAAGTCTTAATGTCAGCATTACCACCAAGCAAGCATTTTCTGTGAAAATGGACAGTGACAATAACAAGACAAGGCCGGTTAGCTCAGTTGGTTAGAGCGTGGTGCTAATAACGCCAAGGTTGCGGGTTCGATCCCCGTACGGGCTAGGGTGTCTTTTGATCTGAATCTCTCTAGAAAAGTTAGGAGAGCATTAGACTGATAAACCAAAGATCACCGCTTAGATACAGGCTGCCCATTGCCTGTTTCAAACTCCAAACCAAACAGCAATAATACTTGCAACTTCTTTTCACCAGAAAATGGAGGTTTGTGTAATGGTTAGCACGTTGCATTTTGAATCCAACAAGCTGAGTTCAAATCCTGGCGGAACCATCTTAGGGTCTTGTGGCCAAAAACAGAGTTTGGCTGTTGAAATCCCCATCAAGAGGCCTAAAATATGCCTTTCTCTTGCCAATTTCAACAACATGTTTTCAAAAACATGTTTTTTGTCCAAACCCAGGAGAGAGCATACAAGTTTTGTCGGTTCCATGGTGTAATGGTTAGCACTCTGGACTCTGAATCCAGTGATCCAAGTTCTAATCTCCGTGGGACCTTCTTTGACTTTTGCACCGACGGTTCGGAGGACCCAATCAAAAGTACTTTTCAAAAGCAGTGATCCTCCAAATCTCCTGCTGCAATACTCTGCTTGCCAGGTCCATGAGCATTTCTCCATACACTTATATCAAAAATATCTACATATATTGCTCTTGTTGAACTCTAATCTGTCATGGATAGTATTTTTCTGATACAAATGAAAATTTGGAACGCAGCACTTTTTGTATTTCCATGAGGGTAGCCTCATGGAAATCCATGAGGAAAGAAGGTTAGCACTCTGGCCTCTGAATCCAGAGATACCAGTTAAAATCTCGGTGGGACCGTCTGTGACTTTGTGCCAAACGGTGCAATGGACCCAATCAGAAGGACTTTTGTGTAGCTGCAAGACTCCAAATCTACAGAAGTGAAAGTGTACCAACTCTGCTGGCCAGGTCTATCACTTTGAAATTGTGATGACCAGGTCTGAGATTAGAGAACAGTTCCTAAAAGGCAAACATCCTCATGGAGAATGCGGGAATCGATCCCGCTACCTCTCGCATGCTAAGCGAGCACTCTACCATGTGAGCTAATTCCCCTCCTGGTAGGTGGGCAACGTGATGATCCTCCGAGCTTTTTTTCACACACCGCCTGGTATATATGTCCTGGAGGGAGGGAAGCTCACCTCCGATGATGTCCCTGGCAGTTCGCACCACCCTTTGCAGGGCTTTGCAGTTGTGCGCGGTGCTATTGCCATACCAGGCGGTGATGCAGCCAGTCAGGATGCTCTCTACAGTGCTGGTGTAGAACCGTGTGAGGATGTGGTGGTTCATTCCAAACTTCCTCAGCCGTCTCAGGAAGAAGAGGCGCTGGTGAGCCTTCTTCACAACGGCCTCAGTGTGGATGGACCATGTGAGTTCTTCAGTGATGTGGACACCGAGGAACTTGAAGCTGCTGACTCTCTCCACCGGTACTACGGAATCCACGGAATTATCACACAGTACTTCAATAGTTAAATCTTCGGGAATTCTACGTTTCCCAAAGATCATAAATTTAGTTTTCTTTATATTGAGAGATAATTTGTTTAAATCAAACCACAATTTAAGCTTAGCCAACTCTTTAGAGACATTTCAACAAATGTTGGAGATTCTCTCCTTCACAAAATATATTTGTATCATCTGCAAAAATTACAAATTCCAACAAATCAGAAGTTTTAACAATATCATTTATGTATAATAAAAATAATTTTGATCCTAGAATTGAACCTTGTGGTACACCATATATTGTATTTTGAAGCTTCGACCTTTCCTCCCCCATCTGCACATATTGTTGTCTATGTTCTAAATAGCTTTTTATCCAGTTTAGCCCTATTCCCCTAATTCCATAAATTTCCAATTTTTGAAGCAAAGTATGATGATCTATTGTATCAAAGGCCTTTTTAAGGTCTATAAATACACCTATAGCAAACTTCTTGTCATCAATACTGGTTGTTAATTCTTCCACCAGATCTATTAAAGCCAGAGATGTAGAACGGTTTGTTCTAAAACCATATTGACTATCAGTTAAGATCCCATATTTATCAATCAAACTATGCAATCTGATGGAGAATATCTTCTCCAGAATTTTAGAGAATTGGGGAAGCAGTGAGATTGGCCTATAGTTAGTATAAAGATTCTGTTCACCAGCTTTAAAGATAGGGACCACTTTAGCTATTTTCATATTTGTGGGAAAAGAACCCAATTTCAGAGAGAGATTGAAAATATATACTATGGGATCTACTATTACTGCAATTAGTTGTTTAATTAAAAGCATATCAATATCATTACAGTCTCTTGCTGTTTTATTCTTAAAGTTATTAACTATATCAAGTACTTCAGTTTTATCAGTATCTCTCCAAAAAATAGTTGCTGGATTTCTTTCTTCAAAATATTGTGGGACATCACCCTCTTGTGGAGGTATTATCTCATCAGCCAAATTAGAGCCTGTGTTCACAAAGAATCTATTGAAGCCAGCCACAACTTCATCCATGTTTTTAATTATTTTACCATTATCAATAAATTCATTTGGAAAACCAGTACTTGTTTTTTCCCTTCTAATAATTGAATTTAAAATATTCCACGTACCCTTTATAATGTTTTTATTAGTTTCCAGCAATCTACTATAATAATCTTTTTTACATTTTCTTACGATAGCTGTTAATTTATTTTTATATGTCTTATATTTAAATTCTTTCTCTTCAGTTCTATACTTAACAAAGTCTTTATCAGACCCCTTGTAACCCAGGGTTTATTTGGACGTTTAGATGTTATCTCTGATTGCTGGATTGGACAATTTTTATAATACAAAGTCAAAAAGGTATTTAGAAATGAATTGTAGGCTAAATCAACATCCCCTACTTCATACACACTCTTCCAATCTTGAACTAACAAGTCATTTTTTAATTTATTCATGGTGTGATCTGTTCTTAATCTCCTCTGTATATTTATTTTGCTGGTATCCAATTTATAGTGTTTACATTCATGGAGTACAAATATTGGCAGATGGTCTGTGATATCATTTATTAACAATCCACTTTCTAAATTACTACTCATATTATTTGTGAAAATATTATCTATTATTGTTGCTGAGTGGGTGGTACTTCTACTCGGTTTGTTTATACATGGATATAGGCCTATACTGTACATTACCTCAATAAACTGTTCTATTGCAGGTAATTTACTCGGATGTGTGGTGCTAATAACGCCAAGGTCGTGGGTTCGATTCCCGTACGGGCCAGGGTGTCTTTTGATCTGAATCTCTCTAGAAAAGTTAGGAGAGCATTAGACTGATAAACCAAAGATCACCGCTTAGATACATGCTGCCCATTGCCTGTTTCAAACTCCTTACCAAACAGCAATAATACTCGCAACTTCTTTTCACCAGTAAATGCAGGATTGTGTAATGGTTAACACGTTGCATTTTGAATCCAACAAGCTGAGTTCAAATCCTGGCGGAACCATCTTAGGGTCTTGTGGCCAAAAACAGAGTTTGGCTGTTGAAATCCCCATCAAGAGGCCTAAAATACGCCTTTCTCTTGCCAATTTCAACAAAACATGTTTTTTGTCCAAACCCAGGAGACAGCAGACAATTAATGTTGATTCCATGCTGGCCAGGTCTATCACTTTGAAATTGTGATGACCAGGTCTGAGATTAGAGAACAGTTCCTAAAAGCAAAACGTCCTCATGGAGAATGCAGGCATCGATCCCGCTACCTCTCGCATGCTAAGCAAGCACTCTACCATTTGAGCTAATTCCCCTCCTGGTAGGTGGGCAACGTGCCTTTCTTTCATTTTTGTTGCTCCTCAGCTGTGCAGCCCAGAGGTACCAAACCACTCTTGTTTGTTTCCTTTTGGAGTGGGCCATGGGCCCTTCCAATGGTCAGAAAGACCATGTCCAAGGAGTCTTGCAAGGCAGTGATCCTAAATCATATGTGACTTTTGTGGTCAAGTAGGTCAGCCCCCATGAAGAATGTGACATGGTAAGTTTTTCCAAGGAAACGACAGTGCACATTCAATTTGCCTTAAGAGAAAGCAATAGATGCAGATAACTATGAGCGCTACATGAGAAATGGAACAAATGAAGCAAATTGTCATTGGCAGTTTTGTTAGGAGTTATTGGCGATAAATGCTATTCCATTTTATGCTTGCCAAATTCTTTTGAGGATGTCTCTATTTCCCCATTAATGTAGATAAGAGCAGTACTTGTATGACTGAAAATAAGTGTACGTTGGCATGCCATGCTGAGCATCAGAACCTAATGAGGTTTGTGTAGACCTTTCTTAAGAGAGCAGACATTGCAAGGTGGCTTGTGGGGCTCGATTTATGATTTTGGATTTGGGTGCAAAAGTGTCTCGTGTTCAAATCCAAGAATAGCTTGCCCCAAGAATAGCTTGCCCTTAGATCTTCAAACTTGAAGACCATGCGATGCAAAGTCTTAATGTCAGCATTACCACCAAGCAAGCATTTTCTGTGAAAATAGACAGTGACAATAACAAGACAAGGCCAGTTAGCTCAGTTGGTTAGAGCGTGGTGCTAATAACGCCAAGGTCGTGGGTTCGATCCCCGTATGGGCCAGGGTGTCTTTTGATCTGAATCTCTCTAGAAAAGTTAGGAGAGGATTAGACTGATAAACCAAAGATCACCGCTTAGATACAGGCTGCCCATTTCCTGTTTCAAACTCCTTACCAAACAGCAATAATACTCGCAACTTCTTTTCATCAGTAAATGCAGGTTTGTGTAATGGTTAGCACATTGCATTTTGAATCCAACAAGCTGAGTTCAAATCCTGGCGGAAACATCTTAGGGTCTTGTGGCCAAAAACAGAGGTTGGCTGTTGAAATCCCCATCAAGAGGCCTAAAATATGCCTTTCTCTTGCCAATTTCAACAAAACATGTTTTTTGTCCAAACCCAGGAGAGTGCAGACAATTAATGTTGGTTCCATTGTGTAATGGTTAGCACTCTGGGCTCTGAATCCAGTGATCCAAGCTCAAATCTCGGTGGGACCTTCTATGACTTTTGCACCGACGGTTCGGAGGACCCAATCAAAGGACTTTTCACAAGCAGTGATCCTCCAAATCTGCTGCTGCAATACTCTGCTTGCCAGGTCCATGAGCATTTCTCCATACACTTATATCAAAAATATCTACATATATTGCTCTTGTTGAACTCTAATCTGTCATGGATGTTATTTTTCTGATACAATTGAAAATTTGGAACGCAGCACTTTTTGTATTATTGTCTCCTTAAGATGAATCGCTTATGTTGTGTTATTCCTCTATTATAATCCGCTTTGCATAAAAGCACCTTCTAAATCAATAAATGTAATGTAATATAATGTATCAAAAACATAATTTGATGCCCAGATCTGTAAAATTAGTGAAGAACACGTAAAAGAGGAAGTTCCCTCGTGCAGTGTTGCTGCATGCCAGGCCCACATACAGCAGACTTTTGTTCAGAATCTCTCTTCTGCTGAGCTCTAATTTGCAGGGTAGCCTCATGGAAATCCATGAGGAAAGAAGGTTAGCACTCTGGCCTCTGAATCCAGAGATACCAGTTAAAATCTCGGCGGGACCTTCTGTGATTTTTGTGCCAAAAGTTGCAAAGGACCCAATCAGAAGGACTTTTGTAAAGCTGCGAGACTCCAAATCTAAAGAAGTGAAAGTGTACCAACTCTGCTTGCCAGGTCCATGAGCATTTCTCCATACACTTATATAAAAAATATCAGAATCAGAATCAGCTTTATAGAGTATGCTTACACACAAGGAATTTGTCTTGGCGACAGGAGCTTCCAGTCTACAATAATACAAACAATACCAAAAACAGCAGCAAGACATAGGTAATTAAAAACAAAAAGAACACAATATAAATAATTATACATATATGTACATACACTCACCTTCATACATACCCACATACACACACGTAGTGCAAATCTAATACAATCTTTTATATAAAGAACAAAAAACTGTATATTATGTACAGAGCATGTAAGTAATGGCAGAAGTGGATATGCTGGATAATATAAATTAAAATTAAAATTAAACTGTGTATTGCACATCATTATTGCGCAATGGGGCAATTTAATTGTTCATTAGATGGATGGCCTGAGGGAAAAAACTGTTCCTGTGTCTCGACGGTTCTGGTGTTCAGAGCTCTGAAGCACCGGCCAGAAGGCAACAGTTCAAAAAGGTAGTGGGCAGGGTGAGTGGTGTCCAGAGTGATTTTACCAGCCATTTTCCTCACTCTGGAAGTGTATAGTTCTTGAAGGGGGGCAGGGGACAACCAATAATCCTCTCAGCAGACCGAACTGTCCTTTGTAGTCTTCTGATGTCTGATTTCAGTAGCTGCACCAAACCAGACAGTTATTGAAGTGCAGAGGACAGACTCAATGACTGCTGAGTAGAACTGTTTCAGCAGCACTGATGGCAGGTTGAACTTCCTCAGCTGGCGAAGGAAGCACAACCTCTGCTGGGCCTTTTTCACAATGGAGTCGATGTGTATCTCCCACTTCAGGTCCTGTGAGATGGTAGTGCCCAGGAACCTGAATGACTCCACTGCTGTCACAGTGCTGTTTAGAATGGTGAGGGGGGGACAATGATGGGGTGTTCCTCCTAAAGTCCACAATCATCTCCACTGTTTTGAGCGTCTTCAGCTCCAGGTTGTTTTGACTGCACCAGAAAGCCAGCCGTTCAACCTCCTTTCTATATGCAGACTCATCATCATCTTGGATAAGGCCAATGACAGTGGTGTCGTCTGCAAACTTCAGGAGCTTGACAGAGGGGTCCTTGGTGGTGCAGTCATTGGTGTACAGGGAGAAGAGTAGTGGGGAGAGCACACATCCCTGGGGGCACCAGTGCTGATGGTACAGGTGGTGGAAGTTAATTTTCCCTGCCTCACAAGCTGCTGCCTGTCCGTCAGAAAGCTGGTAATCCACTGACAGGTAGAGGTGGGAACAGGGAGTTGGTTTAACTTAGTCCGGAGTATATCTGGTATGATTGTGTTGAAAGCCGAGCTGAAGTCCACAAAAAGGATCCTACGTATGTCCCCGGTCTGTCCAGATGCTGCAGGACGTGATGCAAACCCATGTTGACTGCATCAAGCAAATTGAAGGGGGTCCAGAAAGGGTCCAGTGATGTCCTTCAGGTGGGCCAACACCAGTCTCTCAAATGACTTCATGACCACAGATGTCAGGGCGACAGGTCTGTAGTCATTAAGTCCTGTGATTTTAGGTTTCTTAGGGACGGGGATAATAGCGGAGCATTTGAAGCAGCATGGGACTTCACACTGCTCCAGTGATCTATTGAAGATCTGAGTGAAGATGGGGGCCAGTTGGTTAGCACAGGAACAAAGGCACGCTGGTGAGATGCCATCTGGGCCTGGAGCCTTCCTTGACCTTTGCTTCCGAAAGACATGGTACACATCGTCCTCACAGATCTTGAGTGCAGGTAGTGTAGTAGGAGGGGGTAGGAGGGGGGTTGCAGGAGGTGTTAATGGTTGTGTGAAATGAAGGTCCGAGTGCATGTGGGGTGTGAAATTGGGCCTTTCAAATCTGCAATAAAACACATTCAGGTCGTCAGCCAGTCGTTGGTCCGCCACAGGGTTGGGGGTAGGATTCCTGTAATTAGTAAGTTGTTTCAGGCCACTCCACACTGATGCAGGGTCGTTAGCTGAAAACTTGTTTTTCAGCTTCTCAGAGTAGCTTCTTTTAGCCACTCTGATTTCCCTATTCAGTGTGTTCCTGGCCTGATTCTACAAGACTCTATCCCCACCCCTGTAAGCCTCCTCTTTGGCATGACGAAGCTGTCTGAGTTTTCCTGTGAACCATGGTTTATCATTGTTGAATGATAAAAATGTCCTAGTAGGGATGCACATATCCTCACAGAAACTGATGTATGATGTAACAGTATCTGTGAGCTCGTCCAGGTCTGTAGCTGCAGCTTCAAAAACACTCCAATCAGTGCAGTCAAAGCAGGCTTGTAGTTCCAGCTCTGCTTCATTAGTCCATTCCTTACAGTCCTTACAACTGGCTTTGTTGATTTTAATTTCTGCCTGTAGGACGGGAGAAGATGAACCAGACAGTGATCAGAGAGTCCCAAAGCTGCATGTGGGACAGAGCGATATGCATCCTTTAATGTTGTATAGCAGTGATCCAATATATTCCTGTCTCTGGTGGGGCATGTAATGTGCTGTCTGTATTTGGGCAGTTCGTGTGTGAGATTTGTTTTGTTAAAGTCCCCAAGAATAATAATAACTGAGTCCGGGTATTGTTGTTCTGTGTCTGTGATTTGATCAGCCAGCTGTTGCAGCGCTAAGTTCCCAGACGCGTTTGGAGGAATGTAAACACTCACCAGAATAAACGAAGAAAACTCCCGCGGGGGAGTAGAACGGCTTACAGTTAATAAAGAGCGCTTCCAGATTAGGGCAGCACATCCTCTTTAATGTTGTTACATCTGTACACCAACTTTCGATGATGTAAAAGCATGTTCCACCGCCTCTCGTTTTCCCCGTTAACTCCGCGATGCGATCCGCTCTGAACAGCTGGAAGCCCGGCAGATGTAATGCGCTGTCCGGAATGGCTTCATTCAGCCAGGTTTCAGTGAAGCACAGTGCAGCAGAGTTTGAAAAGTCCTTATTATTATGTGTGAGGAGATGTAGTTCGTCAGTTTTGTTGGGAAGAAAGCGGAGATTCGCGAGATAAATGCTCAGCAGTGCTGTTCGAACGCCGCGCTGACGGAGATTAAATATTCAAAAACCGGGAAAAGATTATCTGGTATGTGGTAAAAGATTGCTAAACACAGTACATACAAACAAAAACAACAAAAGTATTGGAGAGCTCCACACCGAGGCAGCCATCTGCGGCGCCATCATGATCATTTATCTACAAATATCTACAAATATTGCTCTTGTTGAACTCTAATCTGTCATGGGTAGTATTTTTCTGATACAATTGAAAATTTGGAATGCAGCACATTTTGTATTATTGTCTCCTTAAGATGAATCGCTTATGTTGTTTTATTCCTCTATTATAAGCCGCTTTGCATAAATGCACCTTCTAAATCAATAAATGTAATGTAATATAATGTATCAAAAACATAATTTGATGCCCAGATCTGTAAAATTAGTGAAGAACACGTAAAGAGAAAGCTCCCTCGTGCAGTGTTGCTGCATGCAAGGCCCACGTACAGCAGACTTTTGTTCTGAATCTCTCTTCTGCTGAGCTCTAATTTGCAGAGTAGCTTCATGGAAATCCATGAGGAAAGAAGGTTAGCACTCTGGCCTCTAAATCCAGAGATACCAGTTAAAATCTCGGCGGGACCTTCTGTGACTTTTGTGCCAAAAGGTGCATAGGACCCAATCAGAAGGACTTTTATGAAGCTGCCAGACTCCAAATCTACAGAAGTGAAAGTGTACCAACTCTGCTGGCCAGGTATATCACATTGAAATTGTGATGACCAGGTCTGAGATTAGAGAACAGTTCCTAAAAGGAAAACATCCTCATGGAGAATGCGGGAATCAATGCCACTACCTCTCGCATGCTAAGCGAGCGCCCTACCATTTGAGTTAATTCCCCTCCTGATAGGTGGGCCACGTGCCTTTCTTTAATTTTTGTTGCTCCTCAGCTGTGCAGCCCAGAGGTACCAAACCACTCTTGTTTGTTTCCTTTTGGAGTGGGCCATGGGCTCTTCCAATGGTCAGAAAGACCATGTCCAAGGAGTCTTGCAAGGCAGTGATCCTAAATCATATGTGAGTTTTGTGGTCAAGTAGGTCAGCCCCCATGAAGAATGTGACATGGTAAGTTTTTCCAAGGAAACTTCAGTACACATTCAATTTGCCCTAAGAGAAAGCAATAGATGCAGATAACTATGAGCGCTACATGAGAAATGGAACAAATGAAGCAAATTGTCATTGGCAATTTTGTTAGGAGTTATTGGCGATAAATGCTATTCCATTTTATGCTTGCCAAATTCTTTTGAGGATGTCTCTATTTCCCCATTAATGTAGATAAGAGCAGTACTTGTATGACTGAAAATACTTGTATGACTGAGAGTACGTTGGCATGCCATGCTGAGCATCAGAACCTAATGAGGTTTGTGTAGACCTTTCTTAAGAGAGCAGACATTGCAAGGTGGCTTGTGGGGCTAGATTTATGATTTTGGATTTGGGTGCAAAAATGTCAATTGTTCAAATCCAAGAATAGCTTGTCCTTGCCCTTAAGTCAAGTCAAGTCAATTTTATTTGTATAGCGCCTTTCACAACACACATCGTTTCAAAGCAGCTTTACAGAATATTAGCATTAACAGACGATAAGAACTGTAATGTCTATAAAGTCGATTAATCATCGTGTAATTTAGATAAAATACGAATTTTAATAGTGTTTATAAATAATTAAATGATAATTGTATTAATAACGCCAGTGAGCAAGCTGTAGGCGACTGTGGCAAGGAACACAAAACTCCATAAGATGTAGATTAATGGAGAAAAATAACCTTGGGAGAAACCAGACTCACTGTTGGGGCCAGTTCCCCTCTGGCTAACATTATGAATGTAATGTAAATATTAATTATGTATAGGTAAAATCATGGTTTAAAATTATTAAACTAAGCGATAAGGGTCATTGATTAAACATAGATTGTGTTTGAACTGTAAGATTAATAACCAAAGTCTTTGAAGTCCATCTTGATTAATTGCAGAAGTTCACATAGATGCAATTGTCCTTGTTAATTGGCTGATGAAGGCTTTTGTTGGCAATTGTTAGTCTAAGCATTTCATTTCAGGATCGTAGTCCATAAATAGACCGAGGTGATGCAGGTTGGAGTTGGCATAATTTCATCCTCTGAAGTCCGTCATAATAGATTGAAGTGATGTTTGGCTGGCACCGGCTGCATTTAGTCATCATCATTCTGCGACATGTAGCAGTGGAGTCCAACATGAAGCAGGAATGGTGCTGGATCCAGCCGGTTCTGGTGACCTCAGGATAGGAGTCCCGAGGTTGAGACAGGGAAACAAATAAAAAGATGTAAGTGTAGATGCCATTGAATTTATTGCAGAGTTAGAGATCATGCTCAATGTTTCTGGTTTCTGGTTCGGCAGACCCAACAAAAGCAGCCTAATTGTGGGATAAATTAGGTGTATGCCTGGCTAAATAGATGAGTCTTTAGTCTAGACTTAAACTGAGAGAGTGTGTCTGCATCTCGAACAGTGTTTGGGAGACTATTCCATAGTTTAGGAGCCAAATATGAAAAGGATCTTCCTCCTTTAGTGGATTTTGATATTCTAGGAACTATTAATAGGCCAGAATTTTGCGATCTTAATGAGCGTGTTGGAATATAGCGTGTTAGAAGATCACTTAAGTACTGCGGAGCTAGACCATTCAAAGCTTTGTACGTAGTTAACAGAATTTTAAAATCAATACTGAATTTAACAGGTAGCCAATGTAACGATGATAAAATGGGGCTAATATGATCATATTTCTTGGTTCTCGTCAGCACTCTGGCTGCTGCATTTTGAACCAATTGAAGTTTATTTATTGATCTTTCTGGACATCCTCCCAGTAATGCATTACAATAATCTAGTCTTGAGGTCATGAACGCATGAATTAGTTTTTCGGCATCAGCAACCGAGAGCATATGCCTTAATTTAGCAATATTTCTTAGGTGGAAGAATGCTGTTCTACAAACATTTGTAATTTGATTTTCAAAGGACAGATTGGTATCAAATATAACACCTAAGTTCTTTGCTGTTGAAGATGATGTAACAGTACATCCATCTAGAGTCAAATTATATTTTAGTGGCTTATTTTTAGAGTTTTTTGGTCCAATAATTAGAACCTCTGTTTTGTCAGAATTGAGTAGAAGGAAATTTCTGGCCATCCAATCTTTTATTTCATTGATACACTGCTAATTTTGAGAATTGTGAAATCTCATCAGGTTTTGAAGAAATATAAAGTTGTGTATCGTCAGCATAGCAGTGGAAACTTATTCCACGAATCCTGATAATATCTCCCAGGGAAGCATATACATGGAGAAAAGCAGAGGCCCTAAAACTGATCCCTGTGGCACTCCATACTTTACTTTTGTTTGGTTTGACAATTCCTCATTTAAATAGAAAAAGTGGTAGCGGTCTGCTAAATATGACCTAAACCATGCTAATGCCACTCCACAAATTCCAACATAATTCTCCAGCCTATTCAAGAGAATGTTGTGATCTATACGTGTCGAATGCAGCACTAAGATCTAAAAGCACTAGAAGAGAAATGCTGCCGCGATCAGATGATAAGAGCAAGTCATTTGTAACTCTGATAAGTGCAGTCTCTGTACAGTGATGAGGCCTAAATCCTGATTGAAATTCTTCATATATACTATTTCTCTGTAGAAATGAACATATTTGGGAGGATACTACCTTTTCTAGTATTTTTGACATAAACGGGAGATTTGAAATCGGTCTATAATTAGCAAGTTCTCCAGGATCAAGTTGTGGCTTCTTAATTAGCGGTTTGATAATTGCCATTTTAAAGTTTCTTGGGACATGTCCTAAGCATAGCGAGGAGTTAATGATATTAAGAAGAGGTTCTGATATTACAGGAGATACCTCTTTTAAGAGCTTAGTTGGAATAGGATCTAACAAACAAGTTGTGGCTTTTGATGTTTCGATAAGTTTTGTTAGCTCTTCATGACCTATGATAGCGAAGGATTGAAGTTGCACATGAGGGAAATTATTCGACACTGTTTTCTGAGGTGCTATGACAGATGATTGCATAATTCCAATTTTATTTCTGATTATTTCAATTTTATCTGTAAAGAAATTCATGAAGTCATTACTCTTGAGCTGTGACGTAATATCTGGTTCGGTTGAGGCTTTATTCCTAACCAATTTAGCCACAGTACTTTTTATATCCCAGTTACCCAGTTTAGTATCCCAGTTACCTTAGATCTTCAAACTTGAAGACCATGGAGTGCAAAGTCTTAATGTCAGCATTACCACCAAGCAAGCATTTTCTGTGAAAATGGACAGTGACAATAACAAGACAAGGCTGGTTAGCTCAGTTGGTTAGAGCGTGGTGCAAAAATGCCAAGGTCGTGGATTTGATCCCCGTACAGGCCAGGGTGTCTTTTGATCTGAATCTCTCTAGAAAAGTTAGGAGAGGATTAGACTGATAAACCAAAGATCACCGCTTAGATACAGGCTGCCCATTGCCTGTTTCAAACTCCTTACCAAACAGCAATAATACTCGCAACTTCTTTTTATCAGTAAATGCAGGTTTGTGTAATGGTTAGCACATTGCATTTTGAATCCAACAAGCTGAGTTCAAATCCTGGCGGAAACATCTTAGGGTCTTGTGGCCAAAAACAGAGTTTGGCTGTTGAAATCCCCATCAAGAGGCCTAAAATATGCCTTTCTCTTGCCAATTTCAACAAAACATGTTTTTTGTCCAAACCCAGGAGAGTGCAGACAATTAATGTCGGTTCCATGGTGTAATGGTTAGCACTCTGAATCCAGTGATCTGAGTTCAGATCTCGGTGGGACCTTTGATGACTTTTGCACCGACGGTTCGGAGGACCCAATCAAAAGTACTTTTCAAAAGCAGTGATCCTCCAAATCTCCTGCTGCAATACTCTGCTTGCCAGGTCCATGAGCATTTCTCCATACACTTATATCAAAATTATCTACATATATTGCTCTTGTTGAACTCTAATCTGTCATGGATGTTATTTTTCTGATACAATTGAAAATTTGGAACGCAGCACTTTTTGTATTATTGTCTCCTTAAGATGAATCGCTATGTTGTGTTATTCCTCTATTATAATCCGCTTTGCATAAATGCACCTTCTAAATCAATAAATGTAATGTAATATAATGTATCAAAAACATAATTTGATGCCCAGATCTGTAAAATTAGTGAAGAACACGTAAAAGAGAAAGTTCCCTTGTGCAGTGTTGCTGCATGCCAGGCCCACGTACAGCAGACTTTTGTTCTGAATCTCTCTTCTGCTGAGCTCTAATTTGCAGGGTAGCCTCATGGAAATCCGTGAGGAAAGAAGGTTAGCACTCTGGCCTCTGAATCCAGAGATACCAGTTAAAATCTCGGCGGGACCTTCTGTGACTTTTGTGCCAAAAGTTGCAAAGGACCCAATCAGAAGGACTTTTGTAAAGCTGCGAGACTCCAAATCTAAAGAAGTGAAAGTGTACCAACTCTGCTTGCCAGGTCCATGAGCATTTCTCCATACACTTATATAAAAAATATCAGAATCAGAATCAGCTTTATAAAGTATGCTTACACATACAAGGAATTTCTCTTGGCGACAGGAGCTTCCAGTCTACAAGAATACAAACAATACCAAAAACAGCAGCAAGACATAGGTAATTAAAAAAAAGAACACAATATAAATAATTATACATATATGTACATACACTCACCTTCATACATACCCACATACACACACGTAGTGCAAATCTAATACAATCTTTTATATAAAGAACAAAAAACTGTATATTATGTACAGAGCATGTAAGTAATGGCAGAAGTGGAAATGTTGGATAATATAAATTAAAATTAAAATTAAACTGTGTATTGCACATCATTATTGCGCAATGGGGCAATTTAATTGTTCATTAGATGGATGGCCTGAGGGAAAAAACTGTTCCTGTGTCTGACGGTTCTGGTGTTCAGAGCTCTGAAGCACCGGCCTGAAGGCAACAGTTCAAAAAGGTAGTGGGCAGGGTGAGTGGTGTCCAGAGTGATTTTACCAGCCATTTTCCTCTCTCTGGAAGTGTATAGTTCTTGAAGGGGGGGCAGGGGGCAACCAATAATCCTCTCAGCAGACCGAACTGTCCTTTGTAGTCTTCTGATGTCTGATTTCGTAGCTGCACCAAACCAGACAGTTATTGAAGTGCAGAGGACAGACTCAAAGACTGCTGAGTAGAACTGTTTCAGCAGCACTGATGGCAGGTTGAACTTCCTCAGCTGGCGAAGGAAGTACAACCTCTGCTGGGCCTTTTTCACAATGGAGTCGATGTGTATCTCCCACTTCAGGTCCTGTGAGATGGTAGTGCCCAGGAACCTGAATGACTCCACTGCTGTCACAGTGCTGTTTAGAATGGTGAGGGGGGGACAATGATGGGGTGTTCCTCCTAAAGTCCACAATCATCTCCACTGTTTTGAGCGTCTTCAGCTCCAGGTTGTTTTGACTGCACCAGAAAGCCAGCCGTTCAACCTCCTTTCTATATGCAGACTCATCATCATCTCGGATAAGGCCGTTGACAGTGGTGTCATCTGCAAACTTCAGGAGCTTGACAGAGGGGTCCTTGGTGGTGCAGTCATTGGTGTACAGGGAGAAGAGTAGTGGGGAGAGCACACATCCCTGGGGGGCACCAGTGCTGATGGTACAGGTGGTGGAAGTTAATTTTCCCTGCCTCACAAGCTGCTGCCTGTCCGTCAGAAAGCTGGTAATCCACTGACAGGTAGAGGTGGGAACAGGGAGTTGGTTTAACTTAGTCCGGAGTATATCTGGTATGATTGTGTTGAAAGCCGAGCTGAAGTCCACAAAAAGGATCCTTACGTATGTCCCCGGTCTGTCCAGATGCTGCAGGACGTGATGCAAACCCATGTTGACTGCATCAAGCAAATTGAAGGGGGTCCAGAAAGGGTCCAGTGATGTCCTTCAGGTGGGCCAACACCAGTCTCTCAAATGACTTCATGACCACAGATGTCAGGGCGACAGGTCTGTAGTCATTAAGTCCTGTGATTTTAGGTTTCTTAGGGACGGGGATAATAACGGAGCATTTGAAGCAGCATGGGACTTCACACTGCTCCAGTGATCTATTGAAGATCTGAGTGAAGATGGGGGCCAGTTGGTTAGCACAGGAACAAAGGCACGCTGGTGAGATGCCATCTGGGCCTGGAGCCTTCCTTGACCTTTGCTTCCGAAAGACACGGTACACATCGTCCTCACAGATCTTGAGTGCAGGTAGTGTAGTAGGAGGGGGTAGGAGGGGGGTTGCAGGAGGTGTTAATGGTTGTGTGAAATGAAGGTCCGAGTGCATGTGGGGTGTGAAATTGGGCCTATCAAATCTGCAATAAAACACATTCAGGTCGTCAGCCAGTCGTTGGTCCCCCACAGGGTTGGGGGTAGGAGTCCTGTAATTAGTAAGTTGTTTCAGGCCACTCCACACTGATGCAGGGTCGTTAGCTGAAAACTTGTTTTTCAGCTTCTCAGAGTAGCTTCTTTTAGCCACTCTGATTTCCCTATTCAGTGTGTTCCTGGCCTGATTCTACAAGACTCTATCCCCACCCCTGTAAGCCTCCTCTTTGGCATGACGAAGCTGTCTGAGTTTTCCTGTGAACCATGGTTTATCATTGTTGAATGATAAAAATGTCCTAGTAGGGATGCACATATCCTCACAGAAACTGATGTATGATGTAACAGTATCTGTGAGCTCGTCCAGGTCTGTAGCTGCAGCTTCAAAAACACTCCAATCAGTGCAGTCAAAGCAGGCTTGTAGTTCCAGCTCTGCTTCATTAGTCCATTCCTTACTGTCCTTACAACTGGCTTTGTTGATTTTAATTTCTGCCTGTAGGACGGGAGAAGATGAACCAGACAGTGATCAGAGAGTCCCAAAGCTGCACGTGGGACAGAGCGATATGCATCCTTTAATGTTGTATAGCAGTGATCCAATATATTCCTGTCTCTGGTGGGGCATGTAATGTGCTGTCTGTATTTGGGCAGTTCGCGTGTGAGATTTGTTTTGTTAAAGTCCCCAAGAATAATAATAACTGAGTCCGGGTATTGTTGTTCTGTGTCTGTGATTTGATCAGCCAGCTGTTGCAGCGCTAAGTTCCCAGACGCGTTTGGAGGAATGTAAACACTCACCAGAATAAACGAAGAAAACTCCGCGGGGGAGTAGAACGGCTTACAGTTAATAAAGAGCGCTTCCAGATTAGGGCAGCACATCCTCTTTAATGTTGTTACATCTGTACACCAACTTTCGTTGATGTAAAAGCATGTTCCACCGCCTCTCGTTTTCCCCGTTAACTCCGCGATGTGATCCGCTCTGAACAGCTGGAAGCCCAGCAGATGTAATGCGCTGTCCGGAATGGCTTCATTCAGCCAGGTTTCAGTGAAGCACAGTGCAGCAGAGTTTGAAAAGTCCTTATTATTATGTGTGAGGAGATGTAGTTCGTCAGTTTTGTTGGGAAGAAAGCGGAGATTCGCGAGATAAATGCTCGGCAGTGCTGTTCGAACGCCGCGCTGACGGAGATTAAATATTCAAAAACCGGGAAAAGATTATCTGGTATGTGCTGCCGAATGTTCAGCAGTTCGTCCATGGTAAAACTGACTGGTAAAAGATTGCTAAACACAGTACATACAAACAAAAACAACAAAAGAATTGGAGAGCTCCACACCGAGGCAGCCATCTGCGGCGCCATCATGATCATTTATCTACAAATATCTACAAATATTGCTCTTGTTGAACTCTAATCTGTCATGGGTAGTATTTTTCTGATACAATTGAAAATTTAGAACGCAGCACATTTTGTATTATTGTCTCCTTAAGATGAATCGCTTATGTTGT
>NC_068296.1:40301472-40343472 GCF_025860055.1 Xyrauchen texanus
CCACGCTCTGACCAACTGAGCTAACCGGCCTTGTCTTGTTATTGTCACTGTCCATTTTCACAGAAAATGCTTGCTTGGTGGTAATGCTGACATTAAGACTTTGCACCCCATGGTCTTCAAGTTTGAAGATCTAAGGGCAAGCTATTCTTGGGGCAAGCTATTCTTGGATTTGAACACGAGACACTTTTGCACCCAAATCCAAAATCATAAATCTAGCCCCACAAGCCACCTTGCAATGTCTGCTCTCTTAAGAAAGGTCTACACAAACCTCATTAGGTTCTGATGCTCAGCATGGCATGCCAACGTACTCTTATTTTCAGTCATACAAGTACTGCTCTTATCTACATTAATGGGGAAATAGAGACATCCTCAAAAGAATTTGGCAAGCATAAAATGGAATAGCATTTATCGCCAATAACTCCTAACAAAATTGCCAATGACAATTTGCTTCATTTGTTCCATTTCTAATGTAGCGCTCATAGTTATCTGCATCTATTGCTTTCTCTTAGGGCAAATTGAATGTGTACTGAAGTTTCCTTGGAAAAACTTACCATGTCACATTCTTCATGGGGGCTGACCTACTTGACCACAAAAGTCACATATGATTTAGGATCACTGCCTTGCAAGACTCCTTGGACATGGTCTTTCTGACCATTGGAAGGGCCCATGGCCCACTCCAAAAGGAAACAAACAAGAGTGGTTTGGTACCTCTGGGCTGCACAGCTGAGGAGCAACAAAAATTAAAGAAAGGCACGTTGCCCACCTATCAGGAGGGAATTAGCTCAAATGGTAGGGCTAAGCTTAGCATGCGAGAGGTAGCGGCATTGATTCCCGCATTCTCCATGAGGATGTTTTCCTTTTAGGAACTGTTCTCTAATCTCAGACCTGGTCATCACAATTTCAAAGTGATAGACCTGGCCAGCATGGAACCAACATTAATTGTCTGCTCTCTCCTGGGTTTGGACAAAAAACATGTTTTGTTGAAATTGGCAAGAGAAAGGCATATTTCAGGCCTCTTGATGGGGATTTCAACAGCCAAACTCTGTTTTTGGCCACAAGACCCTAAGATGGTTCCGCCAGGATTTGAACTCAGCTTGTTGGATTCAAAATGCAATGTGCTAACCATTACACAATCTTGCATTTACTGGTGAAAAGAAGTTGCGAGTATTATTGCTGTTTGGTAAGGAGTTTGAAACAGGCAATGGGTAGCCTGTATCTAAGCGGTGATCTTTGGTTTATCAGTCTAATGCTCTCCTAACTTTTCTAGAGAGATTCAGATCAAAAGACACCCTGGCCCGTACATCGAACCCACGACCTTGGCATTATTAGCACCACACATCCGAGTAAATTACCTGCAATAGAACAGTTTATTGAGGTAATGTACAGTATAGGCCTATATCCATGTATAAACAAACCGAGTAGAATTACCACCCACTCAGCAACAATAATAGATAATATTTTCACAAATAATATGAGTAGTAATTTAGAAAGTGGATTGTTAATAAATGATATCACAGACCATCTGCCAATATTTGTACTCCATGAATGTAAACACTATAAATTGGATACCAGCAAAGTCAAGTCAAGTCAAATGGTTTTTATTGTCGTTTCAACCATATACAGTTAGTACAGTACACAGCAAAACGAGACAACGTTCCTCCAGGACCATGGTGCTACATAAAAACAACAAAGGACCAACATAGGACCACATGAGACTACACAACAAAATAAAATACCTATATAAACTACCTATATATACCTATATAATGTGCACGTGCAAACATGTGCAAAAAGTACAGGACAGTACAACAAATTACTGACAATGAACAGGACAATAGACAGTGCAGCGCCGACCAGTACTCAGTATTGCAAAAACATGACAGTTTCTAAAAATGTAAACATAACATACTATGAGATAGTGTTCTATGCACATAGCAGTTATTGAGGTAGCAGACAGTTATAAAGTGACAGTAATTAAAGTGCAACTCAGGACACGTGTGTGTCAAACCAGTCTCTGAGTATTGAGAAGTCTGATGGCTTGGGGGAAGAAGCTGTTACACAGTCTGGCCGTGAGGGCCCGAATGCTTCGGTACCTCTTGCCAGACGGGAGGCGGGTAAAGAGTTTGTGTGAGGGGTGTGTGGGGTCGTCCACAATGCTGGTTGCTTTATGGATACAGTGTTTTTTGTAAATGTCTTTGATGGAGGGAAGAGAGACCCCAATGATCTTCTCAGCTGTCCTCACTATCCTCTGCAGGGCTTTGCGGTCCGAAACGGTGCAAGTCCCAAACCAGGCAGTGATGCAGCTGCTCAGGATGCTCTCAATAGTCCCTCTATAGAATGTAGTGAGGATGGGGGTTGGGAGATGTGCTTTCCTCAGCCTTCGAAGAAAGTAGAGACGCTGCTGGGCTTTCTTGGTGATAGAGCTGGTGTTGAGGGACCAGGTGAGGTTCTCCGCCAGGTGAACACCAAGGAATTTGGTGCTCTTGACGATCTCCACAGAGGAGCCGTCGATGTTCAGCGGAGTGTGTTCACCTTGTGCTCTCCTAAAGTCAACAACCATCTCTTTTGTTTTGTCGACATTCAGGGACAGGTTGTTGGCTCTACACCAGTTCGTCAGCCGCTGCACCTCCTCTCTGTATGCTGACTCGTTGTTCTTGCTGATGAGACCCACCACGGTCGTGTCATCGGCGAACTTGATGATGTGATTCGAGCTGTGCATTGCTGCACAGTCGTGAGTCAGCAGAGTGAACAGCAGTGGACTGAGCACACAGCCCTGGGGGCCCCAGTGCTCAGTGTGGTGGTGGTGGAGATGCTGTTCCCGATCCGGACTGACTGAGGTCTCCCAGTCAGGAAGTCCAGGATCCAGTTGCAGAGGGAGGTGTCCAGGCCCAGCAGGTTCAGCTTTCCAATCAGGTGCTGGGGAATGATTGTGTTGAATGCTGAGCTGAAATCTATGAACAGCATTCGAACGTCCTTATTGTCTAGGTGGGTGAGGGCCAGATGGAGGGTTGTGGTGATGGCATCGATCCGTTGAACGGTTTGAACGATCACGCAAACTGCAGTGGGTCTAGTGAGGGGGCAGCTGGGTCTTAATCTGCCTCATGACGAGCCTCTCGAAGCACTTCATGATGATGGGTGTAAGTCGCGACGGGACGGTAGTCGTTGAGGCAGGACACTGAAGACTTCTTTGGCATGGGGATGATGGTGGTGGCCTTGAAGCACGTTGGAACAACGGCGCTGCTCAGAGAGATGTTGAAGATGTCGGTAAGAACATCTGCTAGCTGGTCTGCACATCCTCTGAGCACTCTGCCAGGAATGTTGTCTGGTCCAGCAGCCTTCCGTGGGTTGACTCTACGTAGAGTTTTCCTCACATCTGCCGTGGTAAGACAGAGCACCTGGTCGTTGGGAGGAGGGGTGGACTTCCTCGCCATCACGTCATTCTGCACTTCAAACCGAGCGTAGAAGTCGTTCAGCTAGGGCTGGACAATAATTCAATATAAATATATATCGAGATATTTTTTTTTTCGATAACGGTGATATGATTTTTAAACACATTTTCGATATTTCAATATACATAATAGCATTTGTCACTGACTGGCGTTAGGCGCGCAGCTGTCAGAGAGAGCAGAACACAATAGGCTACTTTCGTGATGACGTACACCACAGACACGCAGCCAGTGCTCATTGCTCAGCAGTAGTAGGCTGATCTCCACCGCGGCAAGTTTTAACTACAAAATGAGCGCCCCTGACCGCAATTCAAATGTGACTGCTTTCTCCTCACTTGTGGAAGCTCGTTCCGACAAAATAGTTGATAAGAGAGGGAAGACAAATTCAGTAGTATGGAAGTGGTTCGGCTATCAGACATCGGATAAACTTCAGGTTTCAGCATGCTGCAAAATGTGCCGGAGAGTGGTGCCGACTAGCAGCGGGAACACATCAAATCTGTTCCACCATTTGAAGCAGTTCCACCCGATAGAACATTCTGAGAGTCAAAAGATGAGGCACCATAAAAGTTTAAGCCAACCTGAAACAATACCACCATCCTCATCCCCAAAACCAGCTGTGTCAATAGAGAAACCCATGCAGCAAACACAGATGGCTGCATTCATGCCTTATGACAAACAGTCTAAACGTCATAAAGACATTACAAAGGCTGTTACAAACTTCTTGGCTAAGGACATGATGTCGTTTTGTACGGTGGAAAACGTAGGATTCAGGAAAATGATTTCAGTCATAGACCCCAGATACGAGCTCCCTGGGCGAAAATATTTTTCACGCACAGCTATCCCTGCACTTTATGGTGAAGTAAGAGAAAGGGTGGAGGAACAACTGAAGTCAGTGTCATATTTTGCGACCACAGCTGACCTGTGGTCAAGCCGAACCTCAGAACCATACTTGAGCCTGACAGTCCACTTTATTGACCAAGACTGGAAGCTCGTCAGCTTATGCCTGCAGACGGTCTATTTTCCTGAGGATCACACGGGCGAAGCAATTGCAGACGGACTTGCAGATGCGCTCGCCTCCTGGGGACTCCGCGAGGACCGACAGGTCTGTATCACCACAGATAGCGGGACCAATATCATCAAAGCCGCAGAGTTGAACAGATGGACAAGACTACAATGCTTCGGGCATCGACTGAACTCTGCTATTGGTAAGTTATACACAGTTAATATAAATGGTAGTGTTACGTTAAATCTTTTTAGTTAAAAATTAGCTAAATTTATATAATGAGCCAGTACATCATGAATCCAATATCCAACCCGTGTTTTTGTCTTATGCTGGATCACTACGGTACACTTATAATAAGCGTTTATATTCGGACTATTTTAAACTACTTCGGCTCGGCTCCGCTGCAGAGTAGCCCAGTTACAGTACCTGCGTGATTCGTCATAGACATAAACGGAGAGAAGTAGTTCCAGCAACAATGTTCTTCCGCAAGATGCATGCAGAGCGCCAAAAGCTACTAACTGCAGCAGCTTTAATTGATTTTGTTTATGGTATGAGGATATATAACTAAAATCATTGTACTTAATTAGTACTTAGTTGTAACTGTAGTACTTAGCCTGTAGTTTTGATTAGGTGATTTTATTCACCCTATTTAAGTGATTTTATAGGCTATTAATTTAATCTTTTCTCAAGACATGCATATTTGTATGGATACAGCAATTATTTCAATTAAATTCAAAGGTGTTTTACTGGCATTGGAACATAAGTTTACTTTGCCAAATCAGTTGTGAAGTTAAAACAAAAAAAAATATGCATGTAGAAGAATTTTGCAGTAAGAATAATATGAATAAACAACAAATTGTAGTTAAAATATGAATACAAATTATAAATATATATTGCAATTTGCAATTTTTCTCTTTATCTGTCTACAGGGAAAGTTAACCAAGACAAGCGGGTGGACAGAGCAATTGGGATCTGTAAAAAGGTGGTGGCTGCCTTCTCCTACTCCTGGAAGAAGAAACGGGACCTCGCAGCTGCTCAGGAGGAGTATCACTTGCCAAAGCACAAGCTCATCAGTGAAACACCAACAAGATGGGGCTCCCGTCAACAAATGGTGAAGAGGGTTCTGGAGCAGAAAAGGGCCATCACTGAAGTCCTCTCAAAGGACAAGAAGACCAGACCACTGGTTCCTACCTGGCAAGATGTGGATGTTTTAGAGTCTATAGATGCAGCTCTAAGCCCACTCCTGGAATTCACTGATGCCTTGTCTGGTGAGTCCTATGTCAGTGTATCATTTCTAAAACCAGTGATGCATCTCTTCAATACCTCCATCTTGAAGGAAGCAGCGGATGACACCGAGCTCACCAGGACCATAAAGACAACAGTGATGGGATACCTCAACCAAAAGTATGATGACCCAACCATGGATGATCTACATAACATGGCATGCCTCGTTGACCCAAGATTCAAGCTTCAGTACACTCAGGAGGAGAAGAGAGAATACATCAAAGAGAAAGCTGTGTTGGAGATGCTGAAGGGAGAGAGATCTGTTGTGGTCAGGGAAGAGGAGTCCAGAGAAGAAGCCATGGGAGACACTTCTGTACAGCCAAGAAAACAAAGCGGTCTCTGGCTAGCTTTTTTTCAAATGGGCCCACCACTACTACAAGCACAGAAGACTTGAGTGCACAGCAGGCAGTTGAGAGGGAGCTCGGCAACTACCTTCTGTCTCCAAATGCTGACAATGACTCAAATCCTCTGGATTGGTGGAAAGTCCATCAAAAGAACTTCCCTAGAGTAAGCCAACTGGCACAACATTACTTGTGCATTCAGGCCACAAGCTCCCCGTCTGAGAGGGTTTTTAGTACAGGTGGCAACATTGTCACATGTAAAAGGGCATCTCTGAAGCCAGATAATGTAGACCAGCTTGTATTTCTTGCCAGAAACCTCTAAAGCCTGTTATAGGGTGTCATCAACACTCAATGTCCCCTCCCCCAGCAACATGTGTTTTTGTTGTTGCTCTCTCTTTTTCCTGCAGCTGAGCACTTTTAAAAAATTTTATCCTGGCTGAAGCACTTTGATTTATAAGAACAAGTTTTGTTACAAGAAGTTTTGTGTAAATGATAATATAATCAGCCTATGTTATTGTTTAAATTTAAATATATTAATAAGGTCAGTCTGAGAGTCTTATGTTTATTTGACTTTTTGTTTGTAATGTATAAAGGTTAAATGGAAATAAAAGGTGAACGTTAATTTATTTATACCGTTTTTATTTCTAAAATATTATGTAGTTTTATAGGAGGTGGTTTCATAGACTTGACAAATTCATTTTTCAGAAGATTGTAGGTACAGACATCTGTTGTGGGCATTCTTGGCAGTTTTTCTGAGGCTTTTTATATTGTTCATATCGATATCGGAATTATATCGTATCGACCGAAATTAAGAAATATATCGTGATATCAAATTTGGCCATATCGTCCAGCCCTACGTTCAGCGCATCTGGAAGGGAGGCATCTTTGTCACAGGCAACTGATGTTGTCCTGTAGTTGGTGATGGCCTGGATGCCCTGCCACATGCTCCGTGTGTCACCGCTGTCCTGGAAGTGACTGTGGATTCTCTGGGCGTGTGTGCGCTTTGCCTCTCTGATTGCCCGTGACAGTTTGGCCCTAGCTGTTCTTAGAAGTACTTGATATAGTTATCGCCTGCTCTGAAGGCGGAGTCTCGGGACCTCAGCAGCGTGCGCACCTCCGCAGTCATCCACGGCTTCTGGTTGGAGCGTGTGGTGATGGTCTTGGAGAAAGTGACATCATCAATGTAGCTGGTCACTGATGCTGTGTATTCCTCCAAGTTGGTAGAATCGCCATATGTTGCAGCCTCCCTGAACATGTGCCAGTCAGTGCACTCAAAACAGTCCTGAAGAGCAGAGATGGCTCCTGCTGGCCAGGTTTTCACCTGCTTCTGAAGCGGTTTTGTGCGTCTGACGAGCGGTCTGTATGCTGGAATTAACATAACAGAGATGTGGTCTGAGTAGCCGAGGTGGGGGCGGGGCTCCGCCCGGTGCAGCGCCTGGGATGTTTGTGTAAACAAGATCAAGCACGTTACGCCCTCTCGTTGCAAAGTCCACATACTGATGGAATTTAGGGAGCACTGTCTTGAGATTTGCATGGTTGAAATCTCCGGCGACAATAAACAGTCCGTCGGGGTGAGCGTTCTGCAGTTCAGCTCATAGCCCCATACAGTTCACATAGCGCTTCCTTAGCGTTAGGCTGGGGAATGTAAACTCGGTTATGCAAACAGTGGTGAATTCCCGTGGTAGATAAAAAGGTCTGCATCTAACAGTCACAAGCTCCAACAGCGATGAACAGTAACTAGAGACTAGCATAGAGTTCTTGCACCATTCGTGTTGATGTAAACACACAAGCCACCACCGCGAGTCTTACCGCAGAGAGCTGTATTTCTGTCGGCACGAAGCGAGGCGAGCCCGTCTAGCTGAATGGCGGCATCCGAACTCTGTCGCTGAGCCACGTCTCCATGAAAACAAAGACGCAGCAGTCTCTAAACTCACGCTGCGTAGCCTGCTGGAGTCGGATATAGTCCAGTTTATTGTCCAGGGAGCAAACATTTGAGAGCAGGATAGGCGGGAGAGCCGGCCGGCTAGGGTTTGTTTTAGCCTAGCATGGACCCCGCCCTCTTTCCGCGCTTCGCTTTCTGCACACCGCTACGACGTCCTCTCCCCGGCCACCGGCATCAGGCGACGCCGAGGGCTGGAGGCCTGGTCTCCGCAGCAAGCCCAGTACGCGTAGCGCCTCCTGCAGGTCATCATGCAGCTTGGTTTTTGCATAAGTCTTATATTTCAGTAGTGTCTGGCGATGGTAGACACGAACACCGGTTGCTCCGATGTCCATGTGTTGCAAAAGTCTGGCTTTTTTAACAAAAATAGCACCATTGTGGATCCGGAGTGGCCGCTGCGTGCTACCGCGCCGCCATCTTGGAACCTTCAAAATAAATATACAGAGGAGATTAAGAACAGATCACACCATGAATAAATTAAAAAATGACTTGTTAGTTCAAGATTGGAAGAGTGTGTATGAAATAGGGGACGTTGATTTAGCCTACAATTCATTTCTAAATACCTTTTTGACTTTGTATTATAAAAATTGTCCAATCCAGCAATCAGAGATAACATCTAAACGTCCAAATAAACCCTGGGTTACAAGGGGTCTGATGAACGCTTGCAAAAAAAAGAATACTCTATATAAAGACTTTGTTAAGTATAGAACTGAAGAGAAAGAATTTAAATATAAGACATACAAAAATAAATTAACAGCTATCTTAAGAAAATGTAAAAAAGATTATTATAGTAGATTGCTGGAAACTAATAAAAACAATAAAAAGGGTACGTTGGAATATTTTAAATTCAATTATTAGAAGGGAAAAAACAAGTACTGGTTTTCCAAATGAATTTATTGATAATGGTAAAATAATTAAAAACATGGATGAAGTTGTGGCTGGCTTCAATAGATTCTTTGTGAACACAGGCTCTAATTTGGCTGATGAGATAATACCTCCACAAGAGGGAGATGTCCCACAATATTTTGAAGAAAGAAATCCAGCAACTATTTTTTTGAGAGATACTGATAAAACTGAAGTACTTGATATAGTTAATAACTTTAAGAATAAAAAAACATCAAGAGACTGTAATGATATTGATATGCTTTTAATTAAACAACTAATTGCAGTAATAGTAGATCCCATAGTATATATTTTCAATCTCTCTCTGAAATTGGGTTCTTTTCCCACAAATATGAAAATAGCTAAAGTGGTCCCTATCTTTAAAGCTGGTGAACAGAATCTTTATACTAACTATAGGCCAATCTCACTGCTTCCCCAATTCTCTAAATTTCTGGAGAAGATATTCTCCATCAGATTGGATAGTTTTATTGATAAATATGGGATCTTAACTGATAGTCAATATGGTTTTAGAACAAACCGTTCTACATCTCTGGCTTTAATAGATCTGGTGGAAGACTTAACAACCAGTATTGATGACAAGAAGTTTGCTATAGGTGTATTTATAGACCTTAAAAAGGCCTTTGATACAATAGATCATCATATTTTGCTTCAAAAATTGGAAATTTATGGAATTAGGGGAATAGGGCTAAACTGGATAAAGAGCTATTTAGAACATAGAGAACAATATGTGCAGATGGGGGAGGAAAGGTCGAAGCTTCAAAATACAATATATGGTGTACCACAAGGTTCAATTCTAGGACCAAAATTATTTTTATTATACATAAATGATATTGTTAAAACTTCTGATTTGTTGAAATTTGTCATTTTTGCAGATGATACAAATATATTTTGTGAAGGAGAGAATCTCCAACATTTGTTGAAGACTGTCTCTAAAGAGTTGGCTAAGCTTAAATTGTGGTTTGATTTAAACAAATTATCTCTCAATATAAAGAAAACTAAATTTATGATCTTTGGGAAACGTAGAATTCCCGAAGATTTAACTATTGAAGTACTGTGTGATAATTCCGTGGATTCCGTAGTACCGGTGGAGAGAGTCAGCAGCTTCAAGTTCCTCGGTGTCCACATCACTGAAGAACTCACATGGTCCATCCACACTGAGGCCGTTGTGAAGAAGGCTCACCTTTGGAATGAACCACCACATCCTCACACGGTTCTACACCAGCACTGTAGAGAGCATCCTGACTGGCTTCATCACCGCCTGGTACAGCAATAGCACCGCCCACAACTGCAAAGCCCTGCAAAGGGTGGTGCGAACTGCCAGAAACATCATCGGAGGTGAGCTTCCCTCCCTCCAGGACATATATACCAGGCGGTGTGTGAAAAAAGCTCGGAGGATCATCAGAGACTCCAGCCACCCGAGTCATGGTCTGTTCTCACTGGTACCATCAGGCAGGCGGTATCGTAGCATCAGGACCTGCACCAGCCGACTACATTACAGCTTCTTCCCCCAAGCAGTCAGACTGTTGAACAATTGATCTCCCATGATCAATAATTTGCACTGCACTTTATTCAGCTGTAATCTCACACTGGACTGTCAACATATTCTCCTCAATATACTACTTCATATATATATTTCATATACTCCTTACTTATTGTATTGCATATTGTGTATTCTATATTGTATTCTATATTGTGTGTATTGTATATAATTATCGTGTTGTGTAAGTATGTGTACATTTGATATGTAAATTGTGTTGTGTAAGTATGTTGTTTATTGTAATTGGTATATGTCTCGTCACTGTCATGATTGCTATGTTGCTCGGAACTGCACACAAGAATTTCACCTACTGTTGCACTTGTGTACATGGTAGTGTGACAAGAAAGTGATTTGATTTGATTTAATTCCAGATTAGAAAGAGTTTATGAAAACTCCTTTTTAGGAGTAATAATTGATCACAAACTAAGCTGGAAACCACAAGTTAACTATATTAGTTCTAAATTGGCAAAGATTAATGGTATATTTTGTAAAGTGAGACACATATTGAACCGAGATACAATGTATATTTTATACTGCACGCTTTTTCTTACTTATTTGCACTACTGTACAGAAGTGTGGGGCAATACCTATAAAACCACCCTTAAGACGATATGCACAATGCAGAAAAAGGCAATTAGAATAGTCTGCAATGTTGGTTATTATGTACATACAAATGATTTATTTTTAACATTGCAAACATTAAAATTTAAAGACATAGTGGATTTAAAGACCACACAAATTATGTACAAAGCTAAAAACAAAGTACTTCCTAGTAATATTCAAAGATGGTTTAAGGAAAGAGATAGCAGATACAATTTAAGAAGGAGAGGAAATCTCTCTCAAGCAATGGCACGCACCACACTTAAACGCCTGTGCATATCCGTCAATGGGGTGAGGTTGTGGAATAATTTACCTGTAATAATTAAGGAAAGCAATCATATTGTGCAATTTAAAAGAAGGTTTAAAATGTCTATATTAGAAAAGTATATGAATTAAGGTGGACTTGGGACAAATGTCTCATTTCCTCTTCAAGAGGTTGATTTGAATTACCATACAGTCTGTTTCTTGCCATTTTATTAATATATATATTATTGTTTGTATTACATTTTGGGTTTTTCTTTTTCTTTTTTTTTTTTTTTGGTTAAATATGTTTTGTTACTAATGTAACCAGGGAAGTGAAAAGATCTTACATATAAATGTGTAATTGGGACTGATGTCATATAGTACTAGTAATGCATGAATGATGTATACAGATACTGATTCAATTCTGTTAAATTATGACGCTGGCCCTTTAAAACTTTGGTTGCTGAGCTCTTGTCTGGAAGTCAGTGTCGCGGGAGTTAGTGTCGAAGCTGCGCGGGTAGCAGAGTGTGAGCAGCGCGATCAGCAGAGTATATGTTGCTTTATCCGTGTGTTGAGATATACAAGTGATAACTCGATAAAAAAAAACAAAAGGGTGAAAGATATCCACTTGTATTAGCTCGATATTGAATCAGTGGGAAGTAAACTGAGGTGATGACGATGCAATATGTGACGATTGATAACAACTGATCGTGAGCCATGTGAAGTGTTTCTCTTTGTGTCCAAAAATACTGTTCATTGATCTATCGAAGAGCGTAAGTTTCTTATATTACTTACCTGTTCTGTAATGATTGATATTATGTGTATAATTGTTCGTTATGTAACAGTTAAGTGATATATTTCTTGTTAAATGCAGAGGGGAGAAATAGTGCTGAATAGGCCCTCTGTGAGACCCAGATTGTGTTCGTCAATACCGAGTGAGTTTATTTCTTTGATATGGAAGTTTTCTATACATTTCATGCAAGTATTGTGAATTTTATGCATGTTGAATTACTGTGTATTGTTTGTATTTACAGAAAGAGTGTAAAGGCCACTGCCGTTGTCCTTTGGTGTTATAGTTACAGAAAAGCCACATTTAGGTTTTGTTTTGTACTTTTGTAAATTCCTGGATTTTATGTTTCCTAAAACATTTTCAACCCCGAAAAGCCAAAGCTATTTTTTTTTAATGCTGTGCCTCTACGGTCACAGTTGGAAATAAAAGACCCTGAGTTAAGTTTGCCTGTGTTTTGGACCTTTCATTCCTCTGACAGCAAGCTGTTAGCCCGGCAACACTTATTTGGTACCAGAAGTGGGGTCTCCTTGCTAGCAATTGGGGTTTTTAGTTGGGTTTGTGGCATACTAATATAGAACGGTAGTGGTGAAGAGGAGTTCAGAGCCATCGTCCAGAGTGTCTACAACGAGTGGCGTGGCGTGACTGGAGAGACGTTGAGGGAGCAAGACATTGGTGTTCTGAAGCAGCAGAGTGCTCACGCTGTCGTACAGGGTGAAGGGGACCACTCAAGGCGGATAACTTCAAGTGAACTTGTGTGCAAACTTTTACTGTTGTGTGACAGTGGTGTGTTCTGAGCCAGAGACTGCATCGGAACATGGACCAGGACCCAAGTGAGCTCGACACTCAAGCTGGACCTAGCCACAATGTGGACGGGGCAGAGGCTGTGGACTATGGTGATAGAGGTAACCCGGTGGCACAGCTCCAGTCACAAATTTTGGAGTTTGGGCAAAAACATGACCAAGTACTGTCTGCTCTTGCCAACATGAGTAATGCTAATACCAGATCTTATGTATACATTCCACGAGAGCGTCAAATTGTTCCTTTCAGTGGTGATTGTTGTAAGGATAACCAAGCGGTAGATGAGTTTATTGATGAAATTCAACGAGTCATTCGAGTCTGGGGTTTAAACAGTCAGGATCAAGTAGACTTTATTCTTTCTCATTTGAGAGATTCAGCCTTGGATGAGATGAAGCTTTGTATGGGGGGAGAGATAAAACAACCTCAGGAGCTGTTTTCTTATTTAAGGGGAGCTTTTAGAGAAAAACGCACAACACCACAGCTGTTACATGCATTTTATGCACGCAGACAATCAGATGGGGAAGATCTTCGCGACTTTTCCCATGCTTTGTCTCAGCTTTTAAATGCTGCTCTCCAACAGTCCTCTCATGTTGTGTCTGACCCACAGCTAGCTCTCAGAGACCAGTTCATTGAAGGGGTGCGAGACTCTACCCTTCGCCGGGAACTGCGCAGGTTTGTGAGAGAGCGGCCACACTGTACGTTGTTTGACGTCCGTGATGAGGCTATGATGTGGTGCGTGGAAGACAAACCTTGCAATGCCAATGTTGCTCAAAGTAGAAAAATTGTGGGTGCAGGGCCGGTAGAGGTATCAGAGCAGCCTGACTCGGGCGGTACAGTGCCCACGGAGCTAGCTGCAACTCTGCAGGAAGTGGTTAAAGTTATCGCTCAGCAAGGCAAAGCTATTGGTGAGCTTACCAGTGCAGTACGTGAACTTACCATGCAGAAAGCCAATGTTCCAGACAAGAACACAAAGCCCAAATTCAGTCCAAGGTATACCGACGATGGTCAGCCAATCTGCCTAAGATGTGAAGGAATAGGACATTTAGCTCGAAACTGCAGTGCACCACATGGCTCAAAAACGGCGTCCAGTGCTGCCTCAGTACCGGGAAACGGGGTCCCTCCATTGCAGTGAGCCGAGCAATGCGAGGCAAGCCTGAAGGCTCAAACAGTAGCCCATTGACTAAAGAAAGGTTTCTTGAGCATGCAGTAGGCACATGTCCAGAGGTAGATATCTACATTGGTGGCGAGCCTGCTCGTTGTTTATTGGACACAGGAAGTAATGTGAGCACACTGACTGAGAGTTTTTTTAGAGAGCATCTCCATGGGGATGATCAAGACATTCATTGTACAGCTAAGTGGCTCAAGATAACTGCCGCCAACAAGCTACCGTTACCGTACCTTGGATATGTGGAATTAGACATCCAAGTTATGGGACTAACCATACCGAACTGTGGATTCCTAATAGTCAGGGATGAGGGTGTTCAAGAGACAGACTCGAATCCACCTGGCATAATAGGAATGAATATAGCTCAAAGGTGCAGACAGCTTGTTCTTTCTGAGTTTGATAACACTAGGAGGTCATTTGGACTCTGTGTGGGGGGAAGCTTTCCAGCGAGTACAGGAGATGGAGCTCATTGAAAAGGTGTCAATGGCCAGAGTAAGTGGCAAACGCCAAGCATATATACCCGCAGCCTCTGTTGCCACGGTCTATGTTAGAGTCCACAAGAGACCAGCGGACAGTGATGCTTGGGCATTGTTAGAGCCAGGAAACAGACCCTTGCCTGGTGAGTTGGTCCCTGTTCCGACCTTAGTGCCCCTTAGTCCAGGTGGTAAATTTTTCATCAGATGATGTTTGGTTGCCTCCTAAGACTTCGGTGGGTGTACTTAGCCATTGTCAATGTGTTGAGAGTAACCCCTGTGAAGTGAGGTTTCAACGCATGTCTGCTGATCAAGAAGTAGTCAATGTTGATCAAGAAGTTAGACAAAAGCCTGACAGTGACATGAGACACCTGCTAGATAGATTACGGATAGGAGGTATGTCAGAGCAACAGACAGAGCTGGGTGTAATTTTGGAGAAATATGCTGATGTATTTGCAGTCTGTGAGGAGGACCTTGGGTACACGGACAGGGTGAAGCATGAGATCCCTTTGGTAGATGATGCTCCAGTTACCCAACCGTACCGACGCATACCTCCGAACCAGTTTGAAGAAGTCAGGGAACATATTTCCAAGTTGCTCAGAAAAGGTGTCATACATGAGAGTTCCAGTTCTTATGCCTCACCGATAGTGCTGGTGCGCAAGACTGATGGGAGTCTCAGACTTTGTGTGGACTATAGGAAATTAAACTCTAAGACCAGACGTGATGCTTTCCCATTACCACGCATAGATGAGAGTATGGATGCCTTGGGAGGGGCAGAGATTTTTTCGACAATAGACCTTGCCAGTGGCTATCATCAAGTTGCCGTACATGAGAAAGACCGCCACAAGACCGCATTTATAACTCCATTCGGGTTATATGAGTATTACCGTATGCCTTTCGGGCTTTGCAATGCACCTGCAATGTTTCAGCGCCTCATGCAGTCTATCATGAGTGACCTGGTGTTTCACATTGCCCTTGTTTACCTAGACGACTTGCTAGTGTACTCGTCTACTTTCTCCAATCATCTTGCGAGACTGGAAACGGTGTTCAAAAGGCTGAGAGATACTGGGCTGAAGGTCAAGGTAGAGAAATGTAATTTCCTGCAGTCTGAGGTCAGGTTTCTTGGACATCAAGTTTCAGCTCAGGGAGTCAGCACGGACCCTGACAAAGTAAGTGCAGTTAAGCAGTGGCCAACACCTAGTACCCTTAAGGATCTCAGATCATTCTTGGGCTTCTGCAGTTATTATCGAAGATTTAGAGGGGTTTTCCCAGGTGGCTGGTCCGCTGCATGACATAGTCAATGCCTGCCTCCGAGGGAATAGTGCTGGTAGGACAGATAAATTGTTTAAGGACTCTTGGTCTCCCCTTTGTCAGTCGGCCTTTGTGCAGCTCAAAGAGAAGTTGACTAGTGCGCCCACATTGGGATATGCTGATTTTACCCTCCCGTTTGTTTTGGAGACGGACGCTAGCAAGCTTGGGTTGGGTGCCGTTTTATATCAGCATCATAAAGGGAAAAGGAGTGTGATAGCATATGCGAGCAGGAGGCTACGCGGGGCGGAACGGAATGATCGTAATTATAGCAGTATGAAGTTGGAGCTGTTGGCTCTCAAGTGGGCGGTGACAGAAAAATTCCCGGAGTTACCTGTTGGGATCCCGGTTCACCATCATCACTGACAACAATCCCCCTCTGTCACCTTACAACGGCCAAGTTAGGGGCCATTGAGCAGCGCTGGGCAGCTCAACTTGCTGTTTTCGATTTCGATGTGAAGTACCGTCCTGGGCGATGCAACACAGCGGCGGATGCACTCTCTAGGAGACCAGGATTGGATGAGGCGGAGCCTGAAAGTGAGGATATGGAGTATGATGGCTGTGTCGCTATCTGCAATTCCCTTAGAACTGGAACATCCTTAGGGCCTGATCTGGTGGCCGCAGGGATTGAGTGTGGTAGAGTTTGGCAGATGCAAGCGTCCATTGCAGATGAGGACGGTGTTGGTTGCGAGAATACACCTACCTTGCCGGGATACTTAAAGGCAGATCTCCGCCAGTAGATCAGGAGACCGATCCGACTCTCTGTGTCTTCAGGAAGTTCCTGAGCAGAAAAAAAAGCCAATTTACCAGGAGAGAAAAGAGTTGTCCAAATCTGTGCGGTCCCTATTGAAACAGTGGAAGAAAATAAGGGAGAAAGAAGGACTTCTGTATCGTGTAGTGGAAGATGTTCACAATGGGGAGTGCCACCAGATACTGTTAACTACATGCCTGACTGAGCAGGTTCTGAAAAGCGTCCATGATCAATTGTGGCATCAAGGCATAGAACGAACCCTGAGCTTGTTAAAGCAAAGGTGCTTTTGGGGAGGTATGTACGAGGATGTGGAGAAATGGGTGAAAGGTTGTCAGCAGTGTGTGTTGGCAAAGATGCCGCACCCTAAAATCCAAGCACCCTGGACACCATTTCTAGCTTCCCGACCACTGGAAGTTGTTGCAGTAGATTTTACCACTCTAGAGCCAGCTACAGATGGCCGTGAAAATGTCCTTGTGGTGACGGACGTATTCACCAAATTTAGTCAGGCATTTCCAACCCGTGATCAAAAGGCAGAGACTATGGCTAAGATCATCCTAAAAGAATGGTTTTTGAAGTATGGAGTGCCACAACGCCTACATTCCGACCAGGGTAGGAATTTTGAGAGCGCTGTCATTGCTGAGCTTTGCAAGCTCTATGGAGTAAAGAAAACTCGCACGACACCACATCACCCTCAGGGAAATCCACAGTGCGAGAGGTTCAACAGAACTCTCCATGACCTCCAATGAACGCTCCCACCAGAAAAAAAACGCAAATGGCCAGAGCACCTAGCAGAGCTTGTGTATGCCTATAATGTGACGCCACATTCCTCAACAGGCTATTCACCATATCATTTGCTGTTTGGCATTCAACCCCATCTTCCGATCGATGCCTTGCTGGGCCAAGAACCAGATGCTGTCTTGGGGCAAGACTGGCTGAACGCACACAAGGAAAGACTCCTGGATGCACATGTCCGAGCAAAAGAGTATGCGGAGAGAAAAGCGGCAGACAGAGTGGCACAGCAAGAAGAGAAAGTGTATTGCCCAGCAGTGGAGGTTGGACAGTGTGTGTACCTGCGCCATCGACCTCCCGGAGGAACAAAATCCAAGACGCATGGTCATCTACTGTGTATAAAGTAATAGAGGTCCAAGGATCAACGTATGCGGTAGAGCCTATGGAAGGAGGACCGATAAGAAGGGTACACCGATCCAATCTCAGACCTTACATGAATAAGGTTCCGGTGCCAGCACCAAGAATTCGGAAGCCACCTGTTAAGGACATACATACCCCAGTTTTGGAGATGGAAATACCATCACTGGATGTAGAGTGTGTGTTGGTGGAAGAAGTCCGATGTCCAAGGGAGGAACCAAGGCTTAAACCAACACTGGAAGTACAAGAACCACAAGTTATTGAACCTAGTAGTAGGACTAGAGATCAGGAGGAGGAAATTAATGAGGTTCCTCATGAAACTCTGGAAGTAGAGCTTGAGCCTGTTGGATTAGAGTCAGAAGATATTGACTTACCTGTTGAAGCGTCGGTGTTGGAGCCTGTACCCGCACCTAGAAGGAAAAAGAAAGTAGAGCTCAGTTAAAGATACCATGTCCTGAGCCGCGTAAGACACAGAGATCAACAGCTGGGGTACACAGTAATCTAAATAGATTACCTAAGTCGGACTTGTAATTCAATGACTTTGAGCCCTGATCTGCTTTCCCAGGTGTTGGCAGGTATGGTCCTTTACACTTCAGGGGGACTCCAGGGGGCTTGAGGAATTAACAAAGTTAGTAGTCACCGAGGACGTTGACTGTCAGCAGGGAGAGTGTAACCAGGGAAGTGAAAAGATCTTACATATAAATGTGTAATTGGGACTGATGTCATATAGTACTAGTAATGCATGAATGATGTATACAGATACTGATTCAATTCTGTTAAATTATGACGCTGGCCCTTTAAAAATTTGGTTGCTGAGCTCTCGTCTGGAAGTCAATATCGCGGGAGTTAGTGTCGAAGCTGCGCGGGTAGCAGAGTGTGAGCAGCGAGATCAGCAGAGTATATGTTGCTTTATCCGTGTGTTGAGATATACAAGTGATAACTCGATAAAAAAACAAAAGGGTGAAAGATATCCACTTGTATTAGCTCGATATTGAATCAGTGGGAAGTAAACTGAGGTGATGACGATGCAATATGTGACGATTGATGACAACTGATCGTGAGCCATGTGAAGTGTTTCTCTTTGTGTCCAAAAATACTGTTCATTGATCTATCGAAGAGCGTAAGTTTCTTATATTACTTACCTGTTCTGTAATGAGTGATATTATGTGTATAATTGTTCGTTATGTAACAGTTAAGTGATATATTTCTTGTTAAATGCAGAGGGGAGAAATAGTGCTGAATAGGCCCTCTGTGAGACCCAGATTGTGTTCGTCAATACCGAGTGAGTTTATTTCTTTGATATGGAAGTTTTCTATACATTTCATGCAAGTATTGTGAATTTTATGTAACTTTGACGTGCATGTTGAATTACTGTGTATTGTTTGTATTTATAGAAAGAGTGTAAAGGCCACTGCCGTTGTCTTTTGGTGTTATAGTTACAGAAAAGCCACATTTAGGTTTTGTTTTGTACTTTTGTAAATTCCTGGATTTTATGTTTCCTAAAACATTTTCAACCCCGAAAAGCCAAAGCTATTTTTTTTTAATGCTGTGCCTCTACGGTCACAGTCGGAAATAAAAGACCCTGAGTTAAGTTTGCCTGTGTTTTGGACCTTTCATTCCTCTGACAGCAAGCTGTTAGCCCGGCAACACTAATGATTATGTTCTGAAGAGGAAGGGGAAAAGAAAAGAAAAAAAGAAAATAAATAAATAAATAAATAAATAAATAAATAAATAAATAAATAAATAAATAATTACTTATTTAACTGATAATGGCAGCGGATATATGGGGTAATATATGGGAAGGATTTGGGGGTGGGAGTAAATAAGTTATACTTCTTTCCACTCCCTTTCGAGCAATTATTATTATAAGTGTAAATAATATGTGTGTATATGTGTATATATTTATATCTATGTATATGGGAGATAAGCTGTGCTATGTTATCTTTATTTTTTTATTTGTGTGTGTGTGTTAATATATATGTATATATTATTTTATTTTATTTTGCTCGAAATAAACTTCAGTCAATCACGCTCTAACTAACTGAGCTAACCGGCCTTGTCTTGTTATTGTCACTGTCCATTTTCACAGAAAATGCTTGCTTGGTGGTAATGCTGACATTAAGACTTTGCACCCCATGGTCTTCAAGTTTGAAGATCTAAGGTAACTGGGATACTAAACTGGGTAACTGGGATATAAAAAGTACTGTGGCTAAATTGGTTAGGAATAAAGCCTCAACCGAACCAGATATTACGTCACAGCTCAAGAGTAATGACTTCATGAATTTCTTTACAGATAAAATTGAAATAATCAGAAATAAAATTGGAATTATGCAATCATCTGTCATAGCACCTCAGAAAACTGTCGAATAATTTCCCTCATGTGCAACTTCAATCCTTCGCTATCATAGGTCATGAAGAGCTAACAAAACTTATCGAAACATCAAAAGCCACAACTTGTTTGTTACATCCTATTCCAACTAAGCTCTTAAAAGAGGTATCTCCTGTAATATCAGAACCTCTTCTTAATATCATTAACTCCTCGCTATGCTTAGGACATGTCCCAAGAAACTTTAAAATGGCAATTATCAAACCGCTAATTAAGAAGCCACAACTTGATCCTGGAGAACTTGCTAATTATAGACCGATTTCAAATCTCCCATTTATGTCAAAAATACTAGAAAAGGTAGTATCCTCCCAAATATGTTCATTTCTACAGAGAAATAGTATATATGAAGAATTTCAATCAGGATTTAGGCCTCATCACAGTACAGAGACTGCACTTATCAGAGTTACAAATGACTTGCTCTTATCATCTGATCGCGGCAGCATTTCTCTTCTAGTGCTTTTAGATCTTAGTGCTGCATTCGACACGATAGATCACAACATTCTCTTGAATAGGCTGGAGAATTATGTTGGAATTTGTGGAGTGGCATTAGCATGGTTTAGGTCATATTTAGCAGACCGCTACCACTTTGTCTATTTAAATGAGGAATTGTCAAACCAAACAAAAGTAAAGTATGGAGTGCCACAGGGATCAGTTTTAGGGCCTCTGCTTTTCTCCATGTATATGCTTCCCCTGGGAGATATTATCAGGATTCGTGGAATAAGTTTCCACTGCTATGCTGACGATACACAACTTTATATTTCTTCAAAACCTGATGAGATTTCACAATTCTCAAAATTAGCAGAGTGTATCAATGAAATAAAAGATTGGATGGCCAGAAATTTCCTTCTACTCAATTCTGACAAAACAGAGGTTCTAATTATTGGACCAAAAAACTCTAAAAATAAGCCACTAAAATATAATTTGACTCTAGATGGATGTACTGTTACATCATCTTCAACAGCAAAGAACTTAGGTGTTATATTTGATACCAATCTGTCCTTTGAAAATCAAATTACAAATGTTTGTAGAACAGCATTCTTCCACCTAAGAAATATTGCTAAATTAAGGCATATGCTCTCGGTTGCTGATGCCGAAAAACTAATTCATGCGTTCATGACCTCAAGACTAGATTATTGTAATGCATTACTGGGAGGATGTCCAGCAAGATCAATAAATAAACTTCAATTGGTTCAAAATGCAGCAGCCAGAGTGCTGACGAGAACCAAGAAATATGATCATATTAGCGCCATTTTATCATCGTTACATTGGCTACCTGTTAAATTCCGTATTGATTTTAAAATTCTGTTAACTACGTACAAAGCTTTGAATGGTCTAGCTCCGCAGTACTTAAGTGATATTCTAACACGCTATATTCCAACACGTTCATTGAGATCGCAAAATTCTGGCCTATTAATAGTTCCTAGAATATCAAAATCCACTAAAGGAGGAAGATCCTTTTCATATTTGGCTCCTAAACTATGGAATAGTCTCCCAAACACTGTTCGAGATGCAGACACACTCTCTCAGTTTAAGTCTAGACTAAAGACTCATCTATTTAGCCAGGCATACACCTAATTTATCCCACAATTAGGCTGCTTTAGTTGGGTCTGCCGGAACCAGAAACCAGAAACATTGAGCATGATCTCTAACTCTGCAATAAATTCAATGGCATCTACACTTACATCTTTTTATTTGTTTCCCTGTCTCAACCTCGGGACTCCTATCCTGAGGTCACCAGAACCGGCTGGATCCAGCACCATTCCTGCTTCATGTTGGACTCCACTGCTACATGTCGCAGAATGATGATGACTAAATGCAGCCGGTGCCAGCCAAACATCACTTCAATCTATTATGACGGCTTCAGAGGATGAAATTATGCCAACTCCAACCTGCATCACCTCGGTCTATTTATGGACTACGATCCTGAAATGAAATGCTTAGACTAACAATTGCCAACAAAAGCCTTCATCAGCCAATTAACAAGGACAATTGCATCTATGTGAACTTCTGCAATTAATCAAGATGGACTTCAAAGACTTTGGTCATTAATCTTACAGTTCAAACACAATCTATGTTTAATCAATGACCCTTATCACTTAGTTTAATAATTTTAAACCATGATTTTACCTATACATAATTAATATTTACATTACATTCATAATGTTAGCCAGAGGGAACTGGCCCCAACAGTGAGTCTGGTTTCTCCCAAGGTTATTTTTCTCCATTAATCTACATCTTATGGAGTTTTGTGTTCCTTGCCACAGTCGCCTACAGCTTGCTCACTGGGGTTATTAATACAATTATCATTTAATTATTTATAAACACTATTAAAATTCGTATTTTATCTAAATTACACAATGATGATTAATCGACTTTATAGACATTACAGTTCTTATCGTCTGTTAATGCTAATATTCTGTAAAGCTGCTTTGAAACGATGTGTGTTGTGAAAGGCGCTATACAAATAAAATTGACTTGACTTGACTTAAGGGCAAGGACAAGCTATTCTTGGATTTGAACACTTGACATTTTTGCACCCAAATCCAAAATCATAAATCTAGCCCCACAAGCCACCTTGCAATGTCTGCTCTCTTAAGAAAGGTATAAACAAACCTCATTAGGTTCTGATGCTCAGCATGGCATGCCAACGTACACTTATTATCAGTCATACAAGTACTGCTCTTATCTACATTAATGGGGAAATAGAGACATCCTCAAAAGACTTTGGCAAGCATAAAATAGAATAGCATTTATCGCCAATAACTCCTAACAAAATTTCAAATTTTCAATTGTATCAGAAAAATACTATCCATGACAGATTAGAGTTCAACAAGAGCAATATATGTAGATATTTTTGATATAAGTTTATGGAGAAATGCTCATGGACCTGGCAAGCAGAGTATTGCAGCAGCAGATTTGGAGGATCACTGCTTTTGAAAAGTACTTTTGATTGGGTCCTCCGAAACGTCGGTGCAAAAGTCAAAGTAGGTCCCACCGAGATTTGAACTCAAATCACTGGCTTCAGAGTCCAGAGTGCTAACCATTACACCATGGAACCGACATTAATTGTATGCTCTCTCCTGGGTTTGGACAAAAAACATGTTTTGTTGAAATTGGCAAGAGAAAGGCATATTTTAGGCCTCTTGATGGGGATTTCAACAGCCAAACTCTGTTTTTGGCCACAAGACCCTAAGGTGGTTCCGCCAGGATTTGAACTCAGCTTGTTGGATTCAAAATGCAACGTGCTAACCATTACACAAAACTGCATTTACTGGTGAAAAGAAGTTGCGAGTATTATTGCTGTTTGGTAAGGAGTTTGAAACAGGCAATGGGCAGCCTGTATCTAAGCGGTGATCTTTGGTTTATCAGTGTAATCCTCTCTTAACTTTTCTAGATAGATTCAGATCAAAAGACACCCTGGCCCGTATGGGGATCTAACCACCAACCTTGGTGTTATTAGCACCATGCTCTAACCAACTGAGCTAACCGGCCTAGTCTTGTTATCCTCACTGTCCATTTTCACAGAAAATGCTTGCTTGGTGGTAATGCTGACATTAAGACTTTGCACTGCATGGTCTTCAAGTTTGAAGATCTAAGGGCAAGCTATTCTTGGGGCAAGCTATTCTTGGATTTGAACACGAGACACTTTTGCACCCAAATCCAAAATCATAAATCGAGCCCCACAAGCCACCTTGCAATGTCTGCTCTCTTAAGAAAGGTCTACACAAACCTCATTAAGTTCTGATGCTCAGCATGGCATGCCAACGTACTCTTATTTTCAGTCATACAAGTACTGCTCTTATCTACATTAATGGGGAAATAGAGACATCCTCAAAAGAATTTGGCAAGCATAAAATGGAATAGCATTTATCGCCAATAACTCCTAACAAAATTGCCAATGACAATTTGCTTCATTTGTTCCATTTCTAATGTAGGCTCATAGTTATCTGCATCTATTGCTTTCTCTTAGGGCAAATTGAATGTGTACTGAAGTTTCCTTGGAAAAACTTACCATGTCACATTCTTCATGGGGGCTGACCTACTTGACCACAAAAGTCACATATGATTTAGGATCACTGCCTTGCAAGACTCCTTGGACATGGTCTTTCTGACCATTGGAAGGGCCCATGGCCCACTCCAAAAGGAAACAAACAAGAGTGGTTTGGTACCTCTGGGCTGCACAGCTGAGGAGCAACAAAAATTAAAGAAAGGCACGTTGCCCACCTACCAGGAGGGGAGTTAGCTCAAATGGTAGGGCGCTCGCTTAGCATGCGAGAGGTAGCGGCATCGATTCCCGCATTCTCCATGAGGATGTTTTCCTTTTAGGAACTGTTCTCTAATCTCAGACCTGGTCATCACAATTTCAAAGTGATAGACCTGGCCAGCATGGAACCAACATTAATTGTCTGCTCTCTCCTGGGTTTGGACAAAAAACATGTTTTGTTGAAATTGGCAAGAGAAAGGCATATTTTAGGCCTCTTGATGGGGATTTCAACAGCCAAACTCTGTTTTTGGCCACAAGACCCTAAGATGGTTCCGCCAGGATTTGAACTCAGCTTGTTGGATTCAAAATGCAATGTGCTAACCATTACACAATCTTGCATTTACTGGTGAAAAGAAGTTGCGAGTATTATTGCTGTTTGGTAAGGAGTTTGAAACAGGCAATGGGCAGCCTGTATCTAAGCGGTGATCTTTGGTTTATCAGTCTAATGCTCTCCTAACTTTTCTAGAGAGATTCAGATCAAAAGACACCCTGGCCCGTACGGGGATCGAACCCACGACCTTGGCGTTATTAGCACCACACATCCGAGTAAATTACCTGCAATAGAACAGTTTATTGAGGTAATGTACAGTATAGGCCTATATCCATGTATAAACAAACCGAGTAGAAGTACCACCCACTCAGCAACAATAATAGATAATATTTTCACAAATAATATGAGTAGTAATTTAGAAAGTGGATTGTTAATAAATGATATCACAGACCATCTGCCAATATTTGTACTCCATGAATGTAAACACTATAAATTGGATACCAGCAAAATAAATATACAGAGGAGATTAAGAACAGATCACACCATGAATAAATTAAAAAATGACTTGTTAGTTCAAGATTGGAAGAGTGTGTATGAAATAGGGGACGTTGATTTAGCCTACAATTCATTTCTAAATAGCTTTTTGACTTTGTATTATAAAAATTGTCCAATCCAGCAATCAGAGATAACATCTAAACGTCCAAATAAACCCTGGGTTACAAGGGGTCTGATGAATGCTTGCAAAAAAAAGAATACTCTATATAAAGACTTTGTTAAGTATAGAACTGAAGAGAAAGAATTTAAATATAAGACATATAAAAATAAATTAACAGCTATCTTAAGAAAATGTAAAAAGATTATTATAGTAGATTGCTGGAAACTAATAAAAACAATATAAAGGGTACGTGGAATATTTTAAATTAAATTATTAGAAGGGAAAAAACAAGTACTGGTTTTCCAAATGAATTTATTGATAATGGTAAAATAATTAAAAACATGGATGAAGTTGTGGCTGGCTTCAATAGATTCTTTGTGAACACAGGCTCTAATTTGGCTGATGAGATAATACCTCCACAAGAGGGTGATGTCCCACAATATTTTGAAGAAAGAAATCCAGCAACTATTTTTTGGAGAGATACTGATAAAACTGAAGTACTTGATATAGTTAATAACTTTAAGAATAAAAAACATCAAGAGACTGTAATGATATTGATATGCTTTTAATTAAACAACTAATTGCAGTAATAGTAGATCCCATAGTATATATTTTCAATCTCTCTCTGAAATTGGGTTCTTTTCCCACAAATATGAAAATAGCTAAAGTGGTCCCTATCTTTAAAGCTGGTGAACAGAATCTTTATACTAACTATAGGCCAATCTCACTGCTTCCCCAATTCTCTAAATTTCTGGAGAAGATATTCTCCATCAGATTGGATAGTTTTATTGATAAATATGGGATCTTAACTGATAGTCAATATGGTTTTAGAACAAACCGTTCTACATCTCTGGCTTTAATAGATCTGTTGGAAGAATTAACAACCAGTACTGATGACAAGAAGTTTGCTATAGGTGTATTTATAGACCTTAAAAAGGCCTTTGATACAATAGATCATCATATTTTGCTTCAAAAATTGGAAATTTATGGAATTAGGGGAATAGGGCTAAACTGGATAAAACGCTATTTAGAACATAGACAACAATATGTGCAGATGGGGGAGGAAAGGTCGAAGCTTCAAAATACAATATATGGTGTACCACAAGGTTCAATTCTAGGACCAAAATTATTTTTATTATACATAAATGATATTGTTAAAACTTCTGATTTGTTGAAATTTGTAATTTTTGCAGATGATACAAATATATTTTGTGAAGGAGAGAATCTCCAACATTTGTTGAAGACTGTCTCTAAAGAGTTGGCTAAGCTTAAATTGTGGTTTGATTTAAACAAATTATCTCTCAATATAAAGAAAACTAAATTTATGATCTTTGGGAAACGTAGAATTCCCGAAGATTTAACTATTGAAGTACTGTGTGATAATTCCGTGGATTCCGTAGTACCGGTGGAGAGAGTCAGCAGCTTCAAGTCCCTCGGTGTCCACATCACTGAAGAACTCACATGGTCCATCCACACTGAGGCCGTTGTGAAGAAGGCTCACCAGCACCTCTTCTTCCTGAGACGGCTGAGGAAGTTTGGAATGAACCACCACATCCTCACACGGTTCTACACCAGCACTGTAGAGAGCATCCTGACTGGCTTCATCACCGCCTGGTACAGCAATAGCACCGCCCACAACTGCAAAGCCCTGCAAAGGGTGGTGCGAACTGCCAGAAATATCATCGGAGGTGAGCTTCCCTCCCTCCAGGACAGATATACCAGGCGGTGTGTGAAAAAAGCTCGGAGGATCATCAGAGACTCCAGTCACCCGAGTCATGGTCTGTTCTCACTGGTACCATCAGGCAGGCGGTATCGTAGCATCATGACCTGCACCAGCCGACTACATTACAGCTTCTTCCCCCAAGCAGTCAGACTGTTGAACAATTGATCTCCCATGATCAATAATTTGCACTGCACTTTATTCAGCTGTAATCTCACACTGGACTGTCAACATATTCTCCTCAATATACTACTTCATATATATATTTCATATACTCCTTACTCCTTACTTATTGTATTGCATATTGTGTATTCTATATTGTATTCTATATTGTGTGTATTGTATATAATTATCGTGTTAAGTATGTGTACATTTGATATGTAAATTGTGTTGTGTAAGTATGTTGTTTATTGTAATTGGTATATGTCTCATCACTGTCATGATTGCTATGTTGCTCGGAACTGCACACAAGAATTTCACCTACTGTTGCACTTGTGTACATGGTAGTGTGACAATAAAGTGATTTGATTTGATTTAATTCCAGATTAGAAAGAGTTTATGAAAACTCCTTTTTAGGAGTAATAATTGATCACAAACTAAGCTGGAAACCACAAGTTAACTATATTAGTTCTAAATTGGCAAAGATTAATGGTATATTTTGTAAAGCGAGACACATATTGAACCGAGATACAATGTATATTTTATACTGCAGCTTTTTCTTCCTTATTTGCACTACTGTACAGAAGTGTGGGGCAATACCTATAAAACCACCCTTAAGACGATATGCACAATGCAGAAAAAGGCAATTAGAATAGTCTGCAATGTTGGTTATTATGTACATACAAATGATTTATTTTTAACATTGCAAACATTAAAATGTAAAGACATAGTGGATTTAAAGACCACACAAATTATGTACAAAGCTAAAAACAAAGTACTTCCTAGTAATATTCAAAGATGGTTTAAGGAAAGAGATAGCAGATACAATTTAAGAAGGAGAGGAAATCTCTCTCAAGCAATGGCACGCACCACACTTAAAAGCCTGTGCATATCCGTCAATGGGGTGAGGTTGTGGAATAATTTACCTGTAATAATTAAGGAAAGCAATCATATTGTGCAATTTAAAAGAAGGTTTAAAATGTCTATATTAGAAAAGTATATGAATTAAGGTGGACTTGGGACAAATGTCTCATTTCCTCTTCAAGAGGTTGATTTGAATTACAATACAGTCTGTTTCTTGCCATTTTATTAATATATATATTATTGTTTGTATTACATTTTGGGTTTTTCTTTTTCTTTTTTTTTTTTTTTGGTTAAATATGTTTTGTTACTAATGTAACCAGGGAAGTGAAAAGATCTTACATATAAATGTGTAATTGGGACTGATGTCATATAGTACTAGTAATGCATGAATGATGTATACAGATACTGATTCAATTCTGTTAAATTATGACGCTGGCCCTTTAAAACTTTGGTTGCTGAGCTCTTGTCTGGAAGTCAGTGTCGCGGGAGTTAGTGTCGAAGCTGCGCGGGTAGCAGAGTGTGAGCAGCGCGATCAGCAGAGTATATGTTGCTTTATCCGTGTGTTGAGATATACAAGTGATAACTCGATAAAAAAAAACAAAAGGGTGAAAGATATCCACTTGTATTAGCTCGATATTGAATCAGTGGGAAGTAAACTGAGGTGATGACGATGCAATATGTGACGATTGATGACAACTGATCGTGAGCCATGTGAAGTGTTTCTCTTTGTGTCCAAAAATACTGTTCATTGATCTATCGAAGAGCGTAAGTTTGTTATATTACTTACCTGTTCTGTAATGAGTGATATTATGTGTATAATTGTTCGTTATGTAACAGTTAAGTGATATATTTCTTGTTAAATGCAGAGGGAGAAATAGTGCTGAATAGGCCCTCTGTGAGACCCAGATTGTGTTCGATCAATACCGAGTGAGTTTATTTCTTTGATATGGAAGTTTTCTATACATTTCATGCAAGTATTGTGAATTTTATGTAACTTTGACGTGCATGTTGAATTACTGTGTATTGTTTGTATTTACAGAAAGAGTGTAAAGGCCACTGCCGTTGTCTTTTGGTGTTATAGTTACAGAAAAGCCACATTTAGGTTTTGTTTTGTACTTTTGTAAATTCCTGGATTTTATGTTTCCTAAAACATTTTCAACCCCGAAAAGCCAAAGCTATTTTTTTAATGCTGTGCCTCTACGGTCACAGTTGGAAATAAAAGACCCTGAGTTAAGTTTGCCTGTGTTTTGGACCTTTCATTCCTCTGACAGCAAGCTGTTAGCCCGGCAACACTTATTTGGTACCAGAAGTGGGGTCTCCTTGCTAGCAATTGGGGTTTTTAGTTGGGTTTGTGGCATACTAATATACAATGGTAGTGGTGAAGAGGAGTTCAGAGCCATCGTCCAGAGTGTCTACAACGAGTGGCGTGGCGTGACTGGAGAGACGTTGAGGGAGCAAGACATTGGTGTTCTGAAGCAGCAGAGTGCTCACGCTGTCGTAGAGGGTGAAGGGGACCACTCAAGGCGGATAACTTCAAGTGAACTTGTGTGCAAACTTTTACTGTTGTGTGACAGTGGTGTGTTCTGAGCCAGAGACTGCATCGGAACATGGACCAGGACCCAAGTGAGCTTGACGCTCAAGCTGGACCTAGTCACAATGTGGACGGGGCAGAGGCTGTGGACTATGGTGATAGAGGTAACCCGGTGGCACAGCTCCAGTCACAAATTTTGGAGTTGGGGCAAAAACATGACCAAGTACTGTCTGCTCTTGCCAACATGAGTAATGCTAATACCAGATCTTATGTATACATTCCACGAGAGCGTCAAATTGTTCCTTTCAGTGGTGATTGTTGTAAGGATAACCAAGCGGTAGATGAGTTTATTGATGAAATTGAACGAGTCATTCGAGTCCGGGGTTTAAACAGTCAGGATCAAGTAGACTTTATTCTTTCTCATTTGAGAGATTCAGCCTTGGATGAGATGAAGCTGTGTATGGGGGAGAGATTAAACAACATCAGGAGCTGTTTTCTTATTTAAGGGGAGCTTTTAGAGAAAAACGCACAACACCACAGCTGTTACATGCATTTTATGCACGCAGACAATCAGATGGGGAAGATCTTCGCGACTTTTCCCATGCTTTGTCTCAGCTTTTAAATGCTGCTCTCCAACAGTCCTCTCATGTTGTGTCTGACCCACAGCTAGCTCTCAGAGACCAGTTCATTGAAGGGGTGCGAGACTCTACCCTTCGCCGGGAACTGCGCAGGTTTGTGAGAGAGCGGCCACACTGTACGTTGTTTGACGTCCGTGATGAGGCTATGATGTGGTGCGTGGAAGACAAACCTCGCAATGCCAATGTTGCTCAAAGTAGAAAAATTGTTGGTGCAGGGCCGGTAGAGGTATCAGAGCAGCCTAACTCGGGCGGTACAGTGCCCACGGAGCTAGCTGCAACTCTGCAGGAAGTGGTTAAAGTTATCGCTCAGCAAGGCAAAGCTATTGGTGAGCATACCAGTGCAGTACGTGAACTTACCATGCAGAAAGCCAATGTTCCAGACAAGAACACAAAGCCCAAATTCAGTCCAAGGTATACCGACGATGGTCGGCCAATCTGCCTAAGATGTGAAGGAATAGGACATTTAGCTCGAAACTGCAGTGCACCACATGGCTCAAAAGCGGCCCAGTGCTGCCTCAGTACCGGAAACGGGTCCCTCCATTGCAGTGAGCCGAGCAATGCGAGGCAAGCCTGAAGGCTCAAACAGTAGCCCATTGACTAAAGAAAGGTTTCTTGAGCGTGCAGTAGGCACATGTCCAGAGGTAGATATCTACATTGGTGGCGAGCCTGCTCGTTGTTTATTGGACACAGGAAGTAATGTGAGCACACTGACTGAGAGTTTTTTTAGAGAGCATCTCCATGGGGATGATCAAGACATTCATTGTACAGCTAAGTGGCTCAAGATAACTGCCGCCAACAAGCTACTGTTACCGTACCTTGGATATGTGGAATTAGACATCCAAGTTATGGGACTAACCATACCAAACTGTGGATTCCTAATAGTCAGGGATGAGGGTGTTCAAGAGACAGACTCGAATCCACCTGGCATAATAGGAATGAATATAGCTCAAAGGTGCAGACAGCTTGTTCTTTCTGAGTTTGATAACACTAGGAGGTCATTTGGACTCTGTGTGGGGGGAAGCTTTCCAGCGAGTACAGGAGGTGGAGCTCATTGAAAAGGTGTCAATGGCCAGAGTAAGTGGCAAACGCCAAGCATATATACCCGCAGCCTCTGTTGCCATGGTCTATGTTAGAGTCCACAAGAGACCAGCGGACAGTGATGCTTGGGCATTGTTAGAGCCAGGAAACAGACCCTTGCCTGGTGAGTTGGTCCCTGTTCCGACCTTAGTGCCCCCTCATAGACATGTGTTTCCAGTCCAGGTGGTAAATTTTTCATCAGATGATGTTTGGTTGCCTCCTAAGACTCCGGTGGGTGTACTTAGCCATTGTCAATGTGTTGAGAGTAACCCCTGTGAAGTGAGGTTTCAATGCATGTCTGCTGATCAAGAAGTAGTCAATGTTGATCAAGAAGTTAGACAAAAGCCTGACAGTGACATGAGACACCTGCTAGATAGATTACGGATAGGAGGTATGTCAGAGCAACAGACAGAGCTGGGTGTACTTTTGGAGAAATATGCTGATGTATTTGCAGTCTCTGAGGAGGACCTTGGGTACACGGACAGGGTGAAGCATGAGATCCCTTTGGTAGATGATGCTCCAGTTACCCAACCGTACCGACGCATACCTCCGAACCAGTTTGAAGAAGTCAGGGAACATATTTCCAAGTTGCTCAGAAAAGGTGTCATACATGAGAGTTCCAGTTCTTATGCCTCACCGATAGTGCTGGTGCGTAAGACTGATGGGAGTCTCAGACTTTGTGTGGACTATAGGAAATTAAACTCTAAGACCAGACGTGATGCTTTCCCATTACCACGCATAGATGAGAGTATGGATGCCTTGGGAGGGGCAGAGATTTTTTCGACAATAGACCTTGCCAGTGGCTATCATCAAGTTGCCGTACATGAGAAAGACCGCCACAAGACCGCATTTATAACTCCGTTCGGGTTATATGAGTATTACCGTATGCCTTTCGGGCTTTGCAATGCACCCGCAACGTTTCAGCGCCTCATGCAGTCTATCACGAGTGACCTGGTGTTTCACATTGCCCTTGTTTACCTAGACGACTTGCTAGTGTACTCGTCTACTTTCTCCGATCATCTTGCGAGACTGGAAACGGTGTTCAAAAGGCTGAGAGATACTGGGCTGAAGGTCAAGGTAGAGAAATGTAATTTCCTGCAGTCTGAGGTCAGGTTTCTTGGACATCAAGTTTCAGCTCAGGGAGTCAGCACGGACCCTGACAAAGTAAGTGCAGTTAAGCAGTGGCCAACACCTAGTACCCTTAAGGATCTCAGATCATTCTTGGGCTTCTGCAGTTATTATCGAAGATTTATAGAGGGGTTTTCCCAGGTGGCTGGTCCGCTGCATGACGTAGTCAATGCCTGCCTCCGAGGGAATAGTGCTGGTAGGACAGATAAATTGTTTAAGGACTCTTGGTCTCCCCTTTGTCAGTCGGCCTTTGTGCAGCTCAAAGAGAAGTTGACTAGTGCGCCCACATTGGGATATGCTGATTTTACCCTCCCGTTTGTTTTGGAGACGGACGCTAGCAAGCTTGGGTTGGGTGCCGTTTTATATCAGCATCATAAAGGGAAAAGGAGTGTGATAGCATATGCGAGCAGGAGGCTATGCGGGGCGGAACGGAATGATCGTAATTATAGCAGTATGAAGTTGGAGCTGTTGGCTCTCAAGTGGGCGGTGACAGAAAAATTCCGGAGTTACCTGTTGGGATCCCGGTTCACCATCATCACTGACAACAATCCCCTCTGTCACCTTACAACGGCCAAGTTAGGGGCCATTGAGCAGCGCTGGGCAGCTCAACTTGCTGTTTTCGATTTCGATGTGAAGTACCGTCCTGGGCGATGCAACACAGTGGCGGATGCACTCTCTAGGAGACCAGGATTGGATGAGGCGGAGCCTGAAAGTGAGGATATGGAGTATGATGGCTGTGTCGCTATCTGCAATTCCCTTAGAACCGGAACATCCTTAGGGCCTGATCTGGTGGCCGCAGGGATTGAGTGTGGTAGAGTTTGGCAGATGCAAGCGTCCATTGCAGATGAGGACGGTGTTGGTTGCGAGAATACAACTACCTTGCCGGGATACTTAAAGGCAGATCTCCGCCAGTTTCAGGAGACCGATCCGACTCTCTTTGTCTTCAGGAAGTTCCTGAGCAGAAAAAAAAGCCAACTTACCAGGAGAGAAAAGAGTTGTCCAAATCTGTGCGGTCCCTATTGAAACAGTGGAAGAAAATAAGGGAGAAAGGAGGACTTCTGTATCGTGTAGTGGAAGATGTTCACAATGGGGAGTGCCACCAGATACTGTTACCTACATGCCTGACTGAGCAGGTTCTGAAAAGCGTCCATGATCAATTGGGGCATCAAGGCATAGAACGAACCCTGAGCTTGTTAAAGCAAAGGTGCTTTTGGGGAGGTATGTACGAGGATGTGGAGATATGGGTGAAAGGTTGTCAGCAGTGTGTGTTGGCAAAGATGCCGCACCCTAAAATCCAAGCACCCTGGACACCATTTCTAGCTTCCCGACCACTGGAAGTTGTTGCAGTAGATTTTACCACTCTAGAGCCAGCTACAGATGACCGTGAAAATGTCCTTGTGGTGACGGACGTATTCACCAAATTTAGTCAGGCATTTCCAACCCGTGATCAAAAGGCAGAGACTATGGCTAAGATCATCCTAAAAGAATGGTTTTTGAAGTATGGAGTGCCACAACGCCTACATTCTGACCAGGGTAGGAATTTTGAGAGCGCTGTCATTGCTGAGCTTTGCAAGCTCTATGGAGTAAAGAAAACTCGCACGACACCACATCACCCTCAGGGAAATCCACAGTGCGAGAGGTTCAACAGAACTCTCCATGACCTCCTATGAACACTCCCACCAGAAAAAAAACGCAAATGTCCAGAGCACCTAGCAGAGCTTGTGTATGCCTATAATGTGATGCCACATTCCTCAACAGGCTATTCACCATATCATTTGCTGTTTGGCATTCAACCCCATCTTCCGATCGATGCCTTGCTGGGCCAAGAACCAGATGCTGTCTTGGGGCAAGACTGGCTGAACGCAAACAAGGAAAGACTCCTGGATGCACATGTCCGAGCAAAAGAGTATGCGGAGAGAAAAGCGGCAGACAGAGTGGCACAGCAAGAAGAGAAAGTGTATTGCCCAGCAGTGGAGGTTGGACAGTGTGTGTACCTGCGCCATCAACCTCCCGGGAGGAACAAAATCCAAGACGCATGGTCATCTACTGTGTATAAAGTAATAGAGGTCCAAGGATCAACGTATGCGGTAGAGCCTATGGAAGGAGGACCGATAAGAAGGGTACACCGATCCAATCTCAGACCTTACATGAATAAGGTTCCGGTGCCAGCACCAAGAATTCGGAAGCCAACTGTTAAGGACATACATACCCCAGTTTTGGAGATGGAAATGCCATCACTGGATGTAGAGTGTGTGTTGGTGGAAGAAGTCCGATGTCCAAGGGAGGAACCAAGGCTTAAACCAACACTGGAAGTACAAGAACCACAAGTTATTGAACCTAGTAGTAGGACTAGAGATCAGGAGGAGGAAATTAATGAGGTTCCTCATGAAACTCTGGAAGTAGAGCTTGAGCCTGTTGGATTAGAGTCAGAAGATATTGACTTACCTGTTGAAGCGTCGGTGTTGGAGCCTGTACCCGCACCTAGAAGGAAAAAGAAAGTAGAGCTCAGTTAAAGATACCATGTCCTGAGCCGCGTAAGACACAGAGATCAACAGCTGGGGTACACAGTAATCTAAATAGATTACCTAAGTCGGCTTGTAATTCAATGACTTTGAGCCCTGATCTGCTTTCCCAGGTGTTGGCAGGTATGGTCCTTTACACTTCAGGGGACTCCAGGGGGCTTGAGGAATTAACAAAAGTTAGTAGTCACCGAGGACGTTGACTGTCAGCAGGGAGAGTGTAACCAGGGAAGTGAAAAGATCTTACATATAAATGTGTAATTGGGACTGATGTCATATAGTACTAGTAATGCATGAATGATGTATACAGATACTGATTCAATTCTGTTAAATTATGACGCTGGCCCTTTAAAACTTTGGTTGCTGAGCTCTCGTCTGGAAGTCAATATCGCGGGAGTTAGTGTCGAAGCTGCGCGGGTAGCAGAGTGTGAGCAGCGCGATCAGCAGAGTATATGTTGCTTTATCCGTGTGTTGAGATATACAAGTGATAACTCGATAAAAAAACAAAAGGGTGAAAGATATCCACTTGTATTAGCTCGATATTGAATCAGTGGGAAGTAAACTGAGGTGATGACGATGCAATATGTGACGATTGATGACAACTGATCGTGAGCCATGTGAAGTGTTTCTCTTTGTGTCCAAAAATACTGTTCATTGATCTATCGAAGAGCGTAAGTTTGTTATATTACTTACCTGTTCTGTAATGAGTGATATTATGTGTATAATTGTTCGTTATGTAACAGTTAAGTGATATATTTCTTGTTAAATGCAGAGGGGAGAAATAGTGCTGAATAGGCCCTCTGTGAGTCCCAGATTGTGTTCGTCAATACCGAGTGAGTGTATTTCTTTGATATGGAAGTTTTCTATACATTTCATGCAAGTATTGTGAATTTTATGTAACTTTGACGTGCATGTTGAATTACTGTGTATTGTTTGTATTTATAGAAAGAGTGTAAAGGCCACTGCCGTTGTCTTTTGGTGTTATAGTTACAGAAAAGCCACATTTAGGTTTTGTTTTGTACTTTTGTAAATTCCTGGATTTTATGTTTCCTAAAACATTTTCAACCCCGAAAAGCCAAAGCTATTTTTTTTTAATGCTGTGCCTCTACGGTCACAGTCGGAAATAAAAGACCCTGAGTTAAGTTTGCCTGTGTTTTGGACCTTTCATTCCTCTGACAGCAAGCTGTTAGCCTGGCAACACTAATGATTATGTTCTGAAGAGGAAGGGGAAAAGAAAAGAAAAAAATAAATAAATAAATAAATAAATAATTATTTATTTAACTGATAATGGCAGCGGATATATGGGGTAATATATGGGAAGGATTTGGGGTGGGAGTAAATAAGTTATACTTCTTTCCACTCCCTTTCGAGCAATTATTATTATAAGTGTAAATAATATGTGTGTATATGTGTATATATTTATATCTATGTATATGGGAGATAAGCTGTGCTATGTTATCTTTATTTTTTTATTTGTGTGTGTGTGTTAATATATATGTATATATTATTTTATTTTATTTTGCTCGAAATAAACTTCAGTCAATCACGCTCTAACTAACTGAGCTAACCGGCCTTGTCTTGTTATTGTCACTGTCCATTTTCACAGAAAATGCTTGCTTGGTGGTAATGCTGACATTAAGACTTTGCATCCCATGGTCTTCAAGTTTGAAGATCTAAGGTAACTGGGATACTAAACTGTGTAACTGGGTTATAAAAAGTACTGTGGCTAAATTGGTTAGGAATAAAGCCTCAACCGAACCAGATATTACGTCACAGCTCAAGAGTAATGACTTCATGAATTTCTTTACAGATAAAATTGAAATAATCAGAAATAAAATTGGAATTATGCAATCATCTGTCATAGCACCTCAGAAAACAGTGTCGAATAATTTCCCTCATGTGCAACTTCAATCCTTCGCTATCATAGGTCATGAAGAGCTAACAAAACTTATCGAAACATCAAAAGCCACAACTTGTTTGTTAGATCCTATTCCAACTAAGCTCTTAAAAGAGGTATCTCCTGTAATATCAGAACCTCTTCTTAATATCATTAACTCCTCGCTATGCTTAGGACATGTCCCAAGAAACTTTAAAATGGCAATTATCAAACCGCTAATTAAGAAGCCACAACTTGATCCTGGAGAACTTGCTAATTATAGACCGATTTCAAATCTCCCGTTTATGTCAAAAATACTAGAAAAGGTAGTATCCTCCCAAATATGTTCATTTCTACAGAGAAATAGTATATATGAAGAATTTCAATCAGGATTTAGGCCTCATCACAGTACAGAGACTGCACTTATCAGAGTTACAAATGACTTGCTCTTATCATCTGATCGCGGCAGCATTTCACTTCTAGTGCTTTTAGATCTTAGTGCTGCATTCGACACGATAGATCACAACATTCTCTTGAATAGGCTGGAGAATTATGTTGGAATTTGTGGAGTGGCATTAGCATGGTTTAGGTCATATTTAGCAGACCGCTACCACTTTGTCTATTTAAATGAGAAATTGTCAAACCAAACAAAAGTAAAGTATGGAGTGCCACAGGGATCAGTTTTAGGGCCTCTGCTTTTCTCCATGTATATGCTTCCCCTGGGAGATATTATCAGGATTCGTGGAATAAGTTTCCACTGCTCTGCTGACGATACACAACTTTATATTTCTTCAAAACCTGATGAGATTTCACAATTCTCAAAATTAGCAGAGTGTATCAATGAAATAAAAGATTGGATGGCCAGAAATTTCCTTCTACTCAATTCTGACAAAACAGAGGTTCTAATTATTGGACCAAAAAACTCTAAAAATAAGCCACTAAAATATAATTTGACTCTAGATGGATGTACTGTTACATCATCTTCAACAGCAAAGAACTTAGGTGTTATATTTGATACCAATCTGTCTTGATCTTTGAAAATCAAATTACAAATGTTTGTAGAACAGCATTCTTCCACCTAAGAAATATTGCTAAATTAAGGCATATGCTCTCGGTTGCTGATGCCGAAAAACTAATTCATGCGTTCATGACCTCAAGACTAGATTATTGTAATGCATTACTGGGAGGATGTCCAGCAAGATCAATAAATAAACTTCAATTGGTTCAAAATGCAGCAGCCAGAGTGCTGACGAGAACCAAGAAATATGATCATATTAGCCCCATTTTATCATCGTTACATTGGCTACCTGTTAAATTCCGTATTGATTTTAAAATTCTGTTAACTACGTACAAAGCTTTGAATGGTCTAGCTCCGCAGTACTTAAGTGATCTTCTAACACGCTATATTCCAACACGTTCATTAAGATCGCAAAATTCTGGCCTATTAATAGTTCCTAGAATATCAAAATCCACTAAAGGAGGAAGATCCTTTTCATATTTGGCTCCTAAACTATGGAATAGTCTCCCAAACACTGTTCGAGATGCAGACACACTCTCTCAGTTTAAGTCTAGACTAAAGACTCATCTATTTAGCCAGGCATACACCTAATTTATCCCACAATTAGGCTGCTTTAGTTGGGTCTGCCGGAACCAGAAACCAGAAACATTGAGCATGATCTCTAACTCTGCAATAAATTCAATGGCATCTACACTTACATCTTTTTATTTGTTTCCCTGTCTCAACCTCGGGACTCCTATCCTGAGGTCACCAGAACCGGCTGGATCCAGCACCATTCCTGCTTCATGTTGGACTCCACTGCTACATGTCGCAGAATGATGATGACTAAATGCAGCCGGTGCCAGCCAAACATCACTTCAATCTATTATGACGGACTTCAGAGGATGAAATTATGCCAACTCCAACCTGCATCACCTCGGTCTATTTATGGACTACGATCCTGAAATGAAATGCTTAGACTAACAATTGCCAACAAAAGCCTTCATCAGCCAATTAACAAGGACAACTGCATCTATGTGAACTTCTGCAATTAATCAAGATGGACTTCAAAGACTTTGGTCATTAATCTTACAGTTCAAACACAATCTATGTTTAATCAATGACCCTTATCACTTAGTTTAATAATTTTAAACCATGATTTTACCTATACATAATTAATATTTACATTACATTCATAATGTTAGCCAGAGGGGAACTGGCCCCAACAGTGAGTCTGGTTTCTCCCAAGGTTATTTTTCTCCATTAATCTACATCTTATGGAGTTTTGTGTTCCTTGCCACAGTTGCCTACAGCTTGCTCACTGGGGTTATTAATACAATTATCATTTAATTATTTATAAACACTATTAAAATTCGTATTTTATCTAAATTACACAATGATGATTAATCGACTTTATAGACATTACAGTTCTTATCGTCTGTTAATGCTAATATTCTGTAAAGCTGCTTTGAAACGATGTGTGTTGTGAAAGGCGCTATACAAATAAAATTGACTTGACTTGACTTAAGGGCAAGGACAAGCTATTCTTGGATTTGAACACTTGACATTTTTGCACCCAAATCCAAAATCATAAATCTAGCCCCACAAGCCACCTTGCAATGTCTGCTCTCTTAAGAAAGGTATAAACAAACCTCATTAGGTTCTGATGCTCAGCATGGCATGCCAACGTACACTTATTATCAGTCATACAAGTATTGCTCTTATCTACATTAATGGGGAAATAGAGACATCCTCAAAAGACTTTGGCAAGCATAAAATGGAATAGCATGTACATTTATGATCTTTGGGAAACGTAGAATTCCCGAAGATTTAACTATTGAAGTACTGTGTGATAATTCCGTGGATTCCGTAGTACCGGTGGAGAGAGTCAGCAGCTTCAAGTTCCTCGGTGTCCACATCACTGAAGAACTCACATGGTCCATCCACACTGAGGCCGTTGTGAAGAAGGCTCACCAGCGCCTCTTCTTCCTGAGACGGCTGAGGAAGTTTGGAATGAACCACCACATCCTCACACGGTTCTACACCAGCACTGTAGAGAGCATCCTGACTGGCTGCATCACCGCCTGGTATGGCAATAGCACCGCGCACAACTGCAAAGCCCTGCAAAGGGTGGTGCGAACTTTCAGGAACATCATCGGAGGTGAGCTTCCCTCCCTCCAGGACATATATACCAGGCGGTGTGTGAAAAAAAAGCTCGGAGGATCATCAGAGACTCCAGTCACCCGAGTCATGGGCTGTTCTCACTGCTACCATCAGGCAGGCGGTATCGCAGCATCAGGACCCGCACCAGCCGACTACATGATAGCTTTTTCCCCCAAGCAATCAGACTGTTGAACACTTGATCTATCAGGATCAATAATTAGCACTGCACTTTATTCAGCTGTAATCTCACACTGGACTGTCAACATATTCTCCTCAATATACTACTTCATATATATATATATTTCATATACTCCTTACTTATTGTATTGCATATTGTGTATTCTATATTGTGTGTATTGTATATAATTATCGTGTTGTGTAAGTATGTGTACATTTGATATGTAAATTGTGTTGTGTATGTTGTTTATTGTAATTGGTATATGTCTCGTCACTGTCATGATTGCTATGTTGCTCGGAACTGCACACAAGAATTTCACCTACTGTTGCACTTGTGTACATGGTAGTGTGACAATAAAGTGATTTGATTTGATTTAATTCCAGATTAGAAAGAGTTTATGAAAACTCCTTTTTAGGAGTAATAATTGATCACAAACTAAGCTGGAAACCACAAGTTAACTATATTAGTTCTAAATTGGCAAAGATTAATGGTATATTTTGTAAAGTGAGACACATATTGAACCGAGATACAATGTATATTTTATACTGCGCGCTTTTTCTTCCTTATTTGCACTACTGTACAGAAGTGTGGGGCAATACCTATAAAACCACCCTTAAGACGATATGCACAATGCAGAAAAAGGCAATTAGAATAGTCTGCAATGTTGGTTATTATGTACATACAAATGATTTATTTTTAACATTGCAAACATTAAAATTTAAAGACATAGTGGATTTAAAGACCACACAAATTATGTACAAAGCTAAAAACAAAGTACTTCCTAGTAATATTCAAAGATGGTTTAAGGAAAGAGATAGCAGATACAATTTAAGAAGGAGAGGAAATCTCTCTCAAGCAATGGCACGTGCCACACTTAAAAGCCTGTGCATATCCGTCAATGGGGTGAGGTTGTGGAATAATTTATCTGTAATAATTAAGGAAAGCAATCATATTGTGCAATTTAAAAGAAGGTTTAAAATGTCTATATTAGAAAAGTATATGAATTAAGGTGGACTTGGGACAAATGTCTCATTTCCTCTTCAAGAGGTTGATTTGAATTACAATACAGTCTGTTTCTTGCCATTTTATTAATATTTATATTATTGTTTGTATTACATTTTGGGTTTTTCTTTTTTCTTTTTTTTTTTTTTTTTTGGTTAAATATGTTTTGTTACTAATGATTATGTTCTGAAGAGGAAGGGGAAAAGAAAAGAAAAAAGAAAAGAAATAAATTAATAAATAAATAAATTATTATTTATTTAACTGTTAATGGCAGCGGATATATGGGGTAATATATGGGAAGGAATTGGGGTGGGAGTAAATAAGTTATACTTCTTTCCACTCCCTTTTGAGCAACTATTATTATAAGTGTAAATAATATGTGTGTATATGTGTATATATTTATATCTATGTATATGGGAGATAAGCTGTGCTATGTTATCTTTATTTTTTTATTTGTGTGTGTGTGTTAATATATATGTATATATTATTTTATTTTATTTTGCTCGAAATAAACTTCAATCAATCACAATCACGCTCTAACCAACTGAGCTAACCGGCCTTGTCTTGTTATTGTCACTGTCCATTTTCACAGAAAATGCTTGCTTGGTGGTAATGCTGACATTAAGACTTTGCACCCCATGGTCTTCAAGTTTGAAGATCTAAGGGCAAGCTATTCTTGGATTTGAACACGAGACACTTTTGCACCCAAATCCAAAATCATAAGCCACACAAGCCACCTTGCAATGTCTGCTCTCTTAAGAAAGGTCTAAACAAACCTCATTAGGTTCTGATGCTCAGCATGGCATGCCAACGTACACTTATTTTCAGTCATACAAGTACTGCTC